>NW_014569646.1:149433-153996 GCF_001313835.1 Polistes canadensis
AACAAAACAAAACAGAATAAAAAAAAGAATAACATCGGAAAGAAGCAATAAAAATTTATCCGACACTCTCTCGATGTCTCTTATAAATTAAATAAATGAAGAAAGAATTTTGAACGATTTCAATTCTTTTGGACTTTTTTTTTACATACTGTTGTTTTCATTAAATTTATACGACTCAATTTGTTAGAGAGTAGAAATTTTTAAAATTTTATTGATTTATTATAATGAATATATATATACTTATATATATTGACCGTAATGAAAAAAAAAAAAAACCTAAAATAAAGAAAAGAAAAAAGTTTATAATAAGGCCGATCTTTATTGTATACGGCTTTATTTATATATAGCTTTATTCTATGAAAATCGAGAATTCAGTAATAAAGATAATTTTTAATTTTTATTTTATAAAAATGATTATTTAACACATAAAAAAAAATTAAAACAAAAACATTGTTGACAATATTAAAAGCTGAATACGAAAACTTATTGATATCGAGTTTACATTACTTCCAAACATTTATAGTTATTATAGTAAGATATTATTATATAAACAACTATATATATTTTATTTTCTTTTGTCGCAATAATATTTGCTTGTCGAATTAAAAAAAGAAAAAATTCTTTGTGTTACAGGTTAGTATCATATTTATATAAAAATAAGAGATAAACTAAATTTGTGTAATCTACGTATTGTAATACATGTATTATCCAATTTTTACCCGAGTAATATCGATGCGCGCGAATGACACATTAAATAGTTTCCTTAAATATTAAATTCATTTAATATAACATATATAGAGATATATTAAAAATATTGTTTCCAACAATACCGATGCTACTTCATCATTTCATGTTTATTTTCTTATTACCGTCTTTTGAAAAATAATAAATAAACAAAAGAATTATGGTTATTAATTGTTAATTTTCGTTAGGTGGAAAAATATACTAAGTAAAAACATATTTTGATAAGTAAAATATATATCAAAACTGCCAATAATATCCAAATTTTTGTTTACGTAGGTAATATATATATATGTATCTTTTATTAGATCACACATTTGTGTCTGTTAATAAGTAATTGATTTTTTTACTACACTAGAATGTGCACTACATTTTTTGGTTTATTATATTTCCTTTTTTTTTCTTCTATTTCTCTTTCTCTTTCTCCTTTTTTTTTTTTTATACCTTCTAGAGAAAAGAAAAACAAACTTTATAATTCATTTATTATTATTAACGTTGCTTGTGATTGTGATATTTAGATTTTACATAGCATAGTATTCCTTATAGTATGCAGTTTCATCCAGTACACATTCCAGTTCTATACTCGTATATCATATTGTGTTTTATGTTTCTGTTTTATTACGCCTTGTGTACCTTTGTGTTTTATACATCTTGTATCCGACTATCAAAATGTTCAATCCGTGTTCAGCTGATTGTGACTGTTTTCTCTAAAAGAGAAATAATTCAAGATGTGTTATTGTTTACAGTATTGCACACGTATAATATATTATTTTATGCAAGAAAAAGAAGAAGTAAGAAAAAAAAAAAAACACAATTAAAATATTATATCATCGTATTTTATAGTTTTTATCGAGGAAATATTTGTAAAAAAGAAAAAGAAATTTTGCACAAGCTTCTTACAATTATGTTCTCGATAAGAATAAGAAAAATAATCAAATTGTTAGTTAGAAGCTTAGCGCTTCTTTTTAATAGGAAAGTTTGTGCACTGAATGTTAAGTAATTGGAGGATATCGCGAATCAAAGATAAATTAAAAGAATTAAAAATTAATGTAAATAAAATACTCTCATTGAACATTGGATACAATGAAAACTGATAATGTGATAGAAATGAAATCTTATGAAAAAGAGGAAGAGTGCATGTTGATTTAGAAAATTATATTCTTTACAAGATCATTTAACGAATACTTTTTGAAATAATATTATGTTACGTATAAGTTTTTATACTTGTTGTTATACATTTATCGCTTATGCTAATAAAAGAGGAAAGAAAAATTTAGAATTATATTTTAATAAAGTTATAGTTTTAATTTTGAAAGATTGTAGACTTTTGATCTAAAAATTCTTTTTTTTTTTATTTGTAAATTAAAATCCAGGACTACAACACTATCAATATTTCTGTTGCATTATTTTTATATGAGAGATATAATCAATATATATATATATAATAAAAAATAATTATAAGCCGTCGTAGTTTTGTGTGCGTGCCATATTAAAGTATGTGCAAAATTTATGAAATATTTTTTTATGTTTGATGTTTAAAAAATTAAATTCATTTCAATGCTCTTACGTTAAAAAAACTATGTACGGTGTATTTGTTGACTGTTGATATCTTTAATATACAAAATAACAAAACATTCCAGTTTTCATTGCACAAATACAATTTTCATAACGAGAAATAAATTATATGAACAAAAGAAAAACATAATACATTGATAATTTTTTATTAATCATGATTTATATATATATATATATATATATACTATGAATTTAGAGAAGAAATACATGTTTTTGACATCGATTAAAGAAAACTATCACAATCAACTGAAATTTTGTCTATATATAAACGAACCACCACGTGTAAATATATTCTCTCACATGCTACTACATAAATGATAATTTAAATGTATATGAACGGAACATTGTGTAATTCTTCCTTGTATTATTAGAAGAAAGAAAGAAAGAAAGAAAGAAAAATAGAAAGAAAAGAAAAAAATGCCTGAATTCTTTCGACAGACATTTTTTGTTGGATTCTAGCAAATTATTATTATTAAAAAGTAAATACGTATCGCAGACTAATAGAGATTGTTCGTGCTACATATTTAAATCTTATAGAATACTTCGAATATGTAAGCAAAGAGTATGACAATTTCTTTTGATTTATAACAAAATCATAAATATGTCGCAGATAGGTATATATATATATATAAAATCTTTAATCTTTTTAAAATGTATTAACCGAATTTATATCATAGTCCTCCATAGGCAAAAATATGTATATGGAACATTCAATTTTGCAAGCTTCGTAACGAAGAAATTAATAACATAGAAAATAGTTTGAGAAAAAATAACTTTATGCTATTACATAATTTTGTCACTAGTTATTTAAATTTTTTTTTTTTTTATGATATTGAATATGTGTGAGAATGCTAAACAAAACAACTAAAAAGTAATGCATCAGAGTTTTTCAGTGACGACAACAACAACAACAAATACGCATATGTGTTGTATGTTCCATTAAGAAAGTGAGATAAATTTTGACATGATTTATTAATTCATGATATATATATATATATATATTCTAAAATATTTCTAACTAGATCTTATAAAGAAGAATCTTTTCTTTTTTCTTCTGTTTTAGCAGTAAATAATAAAAAATAAAACTGTAAGTAGTGATTGTTTTAGTTTATAATTAAAGATTATACTTAAATAAATAACAATCAATATATGTACAGGGTGATTAACATGAAACAAGTTACCCGAATAACTTGCATCTTCTTAACAATAGAAAACAAAACTACATCAAATCATATTTATTCTCTTTTAAGGGTCACATTAATTCATGTTGTAAATTTTTTCTTATAGATTGAAACTTAAAGGAAATACAAAGGTCAACTTTGGTTTTTTAAATGGAACGATATGGTTTTTCATTTATACTCTAATAGGGCATTTAAAAATGAATACTGCAGTTTATTATGAAGATCATTTCAGATCAGTTAAGGTCCATCTATGATGGGAAATAAATTCTATAAAGATAATTTTTAAATATTTCCGTATTTTTTCATTTGAAGAAATGATTTTGTGCATACTGTATCATATTAAAAGATCATATATTTCTCTATTTAATATAATTATAATCGCAGTATACACACACACACACTTCTTTAATAATTTTATTTTAGAATCTGATTTAAAGAAGCATTTAGTTGATAGTAATACTTAAAACTCATGAGCTTTAATAATAAAAAAAAGAAATAAGATTAAGTCGTATTATATGTACTGGCATTTAGAATAATGTTGCATTAATTCATTTAGTTCTTTTTTAAACTCAGAATTTTAAATAATAAGTTCCATTTTTTTGTTGACATTTCTTTCAAAATTATTCTAGCAATAAATTGTTGTATATTCTTCAATATCGTAGCACGAGTTTTCTCTCCGAGTCAATTTATACGTACGTACTGAAAATAATTTTCTTTTTTCTTTTAGTGCCGTAATCTCATTTTAATCTACCCAATTATTTTATATACTATAGTTTTCGATATTTTGTAAATACTTTAAAATTATAACGCTAAAAGAACAGAAAATTCTATGCGAGCAGTGACATAGACTATTAATTATAAGCATATCATTGTCAAATATAATTATTATTTAACATTTATGAAAAGCTTGTCTCTTCTCACTTATATCTCTTTACATGTGATCATTAAGTTTCGAGAGTCATACGACATGTTCGCTGCTCAATTTTGAAAATGTAATATTTTAAAAGTTGATACCAATGTTCTAGCATTAAGTTATATACAGGACACCCTGTATTTTTATATATAT
>NW_014569646.1:154001-159158 GCF_001313835.1 Polistes canadensis
TATTATCTTATTATTAATTGACACTATAAGTAATGCTTCTATATAAGGAAAAACTTAGCAGCGAATACTTTAAATACAATTTTGGCTTTAACTAGGTAAAATATAATTGTTATTTTTAATAACGTACTTGTTAATTGATTGCGCAGTGTTGTAAGAAAAAAACAATAAGATATCCATAAATTGCGAAGAGAACAGATGATATAGTAATAGTCACTTCAAGAAGTACGATATAATGGCATTAGATTTAATTAAACATTATGGAAATTAATCTTAAAATCTTGATAATAGATCAGGCGATAATCGTATATAATTACTATTTCTACTATTATTATTCAACTGCACAATCCTGTGCAACAATATTTACAATTAAACAAAATTCTATTGTCATTCGTTACATTTCCAAATAATATTTTTATTCTTAAAACAAAGCAATGATTAATTTTAGTTAAAGCGACGTAATCAAATATTATACCACTTCTTTATATAAAAAAAAACCGTCCATCTCTATTCTTTTAAATAATCAATGTCAATTTCATAATTCCAAAAAATGTTATATAACAATATATACGTGTACAGCGTCGGTAAATATTAAACTCTAAATTTAAGACGAAAAATATTTCACGATAAAATGAAAAACCAGGAAAAAAGAAAATAATTATAATTTGTTTATCTTATCACACACTTATTAATGCTCTTACTTTAGACTCGTGAAGTGGCTTCTACTATAAAACATTACGCTCCTTTATAAAGATTTTTCTGTGTACATTTATATAGAAAAAATAATCGGATTGATTTCCAAACTAAAATAAGATTTCGTTCTCCAAAAATGTCTTTAAAAATACATCAGCATTGTAAAGTTATTGATAGATCTTCTTCCAGAACAATATAATACAACAATGCGTCGTACGAATAAAATATGTAAAAATATATTTCATTGTATAACAACAGATCTAAAAATTAACTAACGTACACTAACGAATGTACATTTAATGCAATAAGTTTTAATAAAATGATCATTATTAAGAGAGAGAGAGAGAGAGTGAGAGAGATCGTATTCCTTTCTTCTTTCTTTTCTTTTCATCTATACTGATAATTTTATTAAAAATGCAATTAAAACATCGATAATAGAAAAGATAAAACAATGCTGATGTTTAAAACCATTTCGACTCATATTTTGTATACAGCATCATCAATATTTAAATTAATATTCAAACGATTAATAAACGTATCAAAGTGCTCGAAACGTATAATAATAATATCGTATAAGGATAGACATATAATTTTTTATGTTATCATTTTGATTATTGCTATTATATTACCTTTCAATCATTATCTATTAATATTAAATATCAATATATGTTTTCATATTATACGGAAGCATTACATGAATAACTTATACAATTCTATCACATTAAACGGTGAAAAGAAATTTGTAAGCAAAGAACGATTTAATTTGATTCCCTTCATTATTGAACTTTTATTAAAAATAAAATGATTTTCTATAAATTTCATTTTCTGTTTTACATGTAATAAACTTTAGAAAAATACATTGTATAAATGTAAACGAAATAAAAACAAACAAAATATTTGAATATAACAAATGCATAAAAGAAAATTAATTTTCATTGTTATAAACGATAGAAATGTTAAACGAGAAAATAAAATAAAACAAAATAAAATTCCGATGTAATAAGAGTAATTACTGTATATTCGTCTATACATAAGTGTTGCGCTTCAACTGATAATTGATAAAATATAATATAACTTGCATTTACTTATAGTGATATAATTATAGAATTTGAATTAGTAGCAAAATACATTCTGCCAGTTATAATACAACAAAACATTGTAGCATTCAACGGTATGGTGCATATAGATTACATCTATGATGTAAATTATAACAAATGTTTGTTTTTTTACATTATTACATTGATATAGATAAGTATTAATAAGTGATATTATACAAATGCATTGGTATTTGCAAGAATGATAGTTTATTGTGTCGGTGAAAAAGTAGTTGGGCTTAATATGCGACAATGCATTTCTCTGATAAGAGGTACAGTGTACGCAACGCATTGATCCCACCCAGGTGATCTCCATGCACTTTCGCGAGTATCTTTTCGTGATTGAAGATCTTTATAGCCTGAAAATAAATAAAATAAATTATTTCCGATTCAAAATAAATTATCCA
This sequence comes from Polistes canadensis, assembly GCF_001313835.1. NCBI lineage: Eukaryota > Metazoa > Arthropoda > Insecta > Hymenoptera > Vespidae > Polistes > Polistes canadensis. The sequence goes on from NW_014569646.1 coordinate 156,193, forward strand.
GGATCCTCCTTTAAACTTACACCAAATGTGATGAACATTGTACAGTCTGCCAATTTGTGAAAAATATCCAGCGAAGGGTTCATCGTTGTTACGTCTAAAATTAATAGCCTTAGCCCAATTGTTACCCCATTCGATCATCGTACCAGGTTTCAAACTGTAACTTCGTATTTCATATATGTTTGGACCTTTACGTTTTTCTAAAGGTGGCCAATAACTAAATGCCAACAAGTATTGTAAATGACGAGATCTCAAATAATTACCACGTTCCTTGAGTAAGCGTTGATAACTCTGACAATTAAATAAAATAAATACAAGGTATATATATCACAAAATAAATTATTAAATATTTTTTTCAAGAAATTAATTAAGGTAAATAGAAACGATATAATACCTCGTCTTTGGAAAGTAAGAATTGTGCATAATCAATTTGTTCATATCCACCAGTATATTGCCAGAGATGCAGAGCTTGATCCAAGTCACCGACAGCGACCGTCCAAGATCCGACCAATTCACATTTAAGATCAGTTTTTTTTGAATGTATAAAATTGACATTTTCTTCGCTAAAAATATAATTCAATGGTAAGATCGCATTATGTTTATTTGTTTTATTAAAGACTTATTTTTTAATATTAAAATAATGTCTTAAAATAAATAAACACAATGTAATAAAATATATAATATTTATAAATATTTTATACGATAAAAAATAACTCACAAATGGTGATTGGTAAAGTATGTTAATGAGTCATTAGTTCAAAAGGTCGATGAATGGACTTACTAGTTAGTTAAATATTTATCGATGGAATCAGGACGGATATTATGCGTATGTAAAGCATAAATCACATCCTTGTCAGAAAGCATTCGCGAATGGGATTCCTTGGTTGGTTCGATCTTTCTTACCAAAAGTTTGCTTATCCATCTTTTACTATCCTGTCTTACCAATGACCTTGCCAGAGACCTAAAACATATGATATATGTTGGCTGTTTTGAAAGTATCTTTTTATTACTTTTAATCAAAATGAAAAATCAAACTGTGAATAGATTACAATCGATATCAATCATTGATTTATTATTTTAGCCTTATTGTTAGATAAATGATCTTGTTATATATAGTTTTACCGGATGTTAATAAACAATGATGTTTTTGGTTTGTCGATAACCGTGACCTGCACGGTTCTGAATCTTCTCAAAACGGCAGCCATTCTTATTGGATCCTCGAAAATAGATATCCACCAGTTTGCATCCAATAAACTTGATTATTATGCTTGTTTAACCTTGTAGTTAAACACGACTCGTTAACGATAATACACTCCGTGAGGCCGCCTAAATACGCTGTTGATTTAGTTTTATTCATAATCTCCATTCGTGATGGTTTCTTTCTACACGGAATGACTGCTGAACTTACGGCCATCGAAATTCTCGCTATCTGATTTATGTTCCTTTCTTATATTCCACGTTTCTTCTCTCTTTCTTTCTTTATTTAATACATTAGTTCTTTCTCTTTCTTGCTTGCTTGTTTGTTTGCTTCCTCGCTTGTTTGCTTGCTTTCCTTTCACTCCTATAGCGCGTGCGCCTATCTTCTGCCTATGCAGAAGCTTGTTATTTACTTTTAACTCTTTTTATATATACATACGTTCTATATATACATTCTCTTATAATAATCTGATACTAAAGAGAAGGAGAGAGAATGTATGAGTTCAAAGTGGGGAGAATCATATCTCTCATATTATCACTTCTTTTATAAATTTCTTCAACAATTGTTCTTTCATATTTTGTACACTGACATCAATGGTGTTAATATTCTACAGCAATTTTTAAATATAAATTTTATACACTGAACAAGATTCCCATTTCCTTTTGGAATTATTGGGTAGTCTGAAACTAAGATTATGTAAGAAGTAAAAATTAATACATACAATTAGTACAGTATTCATTTTAATTTGTTTGTCATACTTAGTCTGATAATGTTTGGATTATTCATTTTAAAAATGAATTTTTATCAATTACACATTAAATTATTATTCGTATGTATTAAACTTTTTTCTTTTCTTTGATATCATTAAACAATCTGAAAAGTTAAAAAAGGTTATATAAGGATATAAAATTAACAAATATATATAATTAAAACAGTATTTTTACAATTAGTTTTGTATTTATTCTTAATGTATCTTACCAAGGAATTTTGAGAGATTATTTTCAAAAACTAATAAGCTTTGTTAACAAATTTAAAAATATAAATAATAAAATTGATTCTATGTTCAAGATTTTAGTTTTGGATTAAGAGATTTAAATTTGGGCGGGAATTTTTTACTACTACGTTAATTATTGACGATTGAATTTTTGAAGAGGAAACTTATAATTAAATTCCTTTCAATAAATAGAAATATTGAAATAATTTTCTTTTTATAAAGAAAGAATTCTTAAATATTTATTTTCTTTAAGAATATTAATTTATTTAAAATAATTACTTTATGTACAACCTTAAACCGAATTTATAACATAAGAATTAACCAATCAGATTACTATAATATGTAAGATTAAATATCCTCTTTTATGATCTAACCAATCAGATTGTTTAAATACTAAAGTCAAATTTTCTTCTTTTCCAATGAAAGACAATTAAAAGAAAAAATTATTATACTACAGGCGTAGTCAGTATGTAAAATTTCTTTCCGTGGATCAGTTGCCTTGTTCGATTGTCGACGCCTAGTTAAAGGGGGGATTAAAACAGGGTATAGATTCTAAGTGTTTTTTTAAATACATTTTGTAACATACGTAAATATCTGTTAATAATTAATGATAAGTACTAAACATGACATGATAAGTATTTACATAATTCCTCTTACTTGGAATAATATATAGTAAAACTATATTTTCCTTCATAAAATAAGATAATTATTATTATTTTATTATTATTATTATTATTATTATTATTATTGTTATTATTATTATTATTATTATTATTA
>NW_014569646.1:159345-170968 GCF_001313835.1 Polistes canadensis
TATATATATATATATACATATATATATATATTTACATTTATATAGTATCGGATAGATTTTGTATTTAAGTTGAATTAAAACTAATATTTATTATCAGCCCACAACCCCAGTTAGTAACAGGTTCAATTTTTTAATGTTGTCCCTGTCTAGCTGTGGGGCTAGTGAACTGATATAATACCTTCAATTATACCTTGATCGTCTCTACTCTAATTATAAGAAACAACTTTTATATGCAATATACCGTTTGGATATAAAACAGGCCCCAAACTGCTAACACTAATGCAAATGTCCAATTTTCGTTGCCATTTTTCAAATGGTTTCAAATTGATTGGACTTTGGCCTCATTGGTGAAAGTGGTGCGGCCATGCAACAAGCTTGATACTTAGAAGAATGTTACGTTTAGGAAGTTATTGTTAGGCTCTTTAAACTAATCATTATATCGTTGTTAATTCTTTTCATTTTAATTTAAAATATTGTTTATAATTGAAGATAATATGATCTTTTTACACGCCAAACAAATATCCAAGTAGTATCTTTTTATTTTCTTCTATTTTCTATTAACAATGTATTTATACTTAAAAATTATAGTCTTTCGCAGATGTCTTTTTCAATGGATATCGATAAGGAAGAAAACAGTACCGAAGAGTTCCAATCGGAGATGCAAAGCAACGCTGACAAACCAGATTTCATGGATACAAGCTATCAGGAAAAGGACGATGTTCTGTATAACGAAGATGCTGCTCCAAGTATCGAGTCTAACATTGATCATAACAGTCATGACAAAATGTTTGATCAAAGTCATTGCAGCGATGCAATGGAAGACAATGTTCATCTTATTAATGCTACTATTGAAGCAGTTAATGGTTTGGAGAGCCAAGAAGTTGAATCTAATGCTGATGATATTGTAACTAATGATGATTTAAGACAATTCGATGTGTTGGATGATCTAGAACGACATCCTGATCAAAATTGTTCAGACATGGACTCTGATACTAACGAGAGCATGGATTCGGAAGTTCCAGATGAAGAAATCGAAGCTATGCTTGAAGAAGGTAATTTTAATAATTATTTATTCTTTTATTATATAAATCAAATTAAGTTATATAAAAATAGAACGAAATAATGATTATTATGCTTTGTAATGATCGTTACTTCTGTATCATTTTCAAATCTGAATTAATGAGACAAAATAAGAAGTATCAGATATTTTATATGATATATAAAAAAGAAATATAAATAAATTTTGGATATTTCAATTTGCGTAATTGATAAAATATTAAAAGCAATGTGTCTTGTGCAAAATATAAACGTTTATATCTTGCATCGTAATGGATATTAGTTAATAACAACAGGAGGAAGTAAGATTACTTCTTTTTGTACTTCTGATACAGATCATGTGCTGCTGCCAAGTACCTTTTTTAGTTAAGTATTATGTATTAGGTTTACCAGAAGAATTTAAAGGGAAAAGGAAAGACAAGAAAGATAGTATGCCGTACGAAGAAAAGGAGAAACTTGTTTTAGATGGTAAGAGATGAAATTTCATAAAATAAAGTTAATTTATTAATATAATAATAATAATAATAATAATAATGATGAATTAATTTCTTTTAGAAATTGGACACAATCATTTTGATGTCTTGCCTGAAGGATGGGTACAAGTAACGCATAACAGCGGAATGCCATTATATTTACATAAACAAAGTAGAGTTTGTACATTAGCCAAACCATATTTTCTTGGTCCAGGAAGTGTAAGAAAACACGAAGTACCTGTTAGTGCTATACCTTGTCTTCAATATAGAAGAGCATTACACGAAGAGGAAGAAGAAAAAAAGAAAGAAAAAGATCGAGAACCTTCGGCAGAAGTTTGTAGTCTACCCAGTGCAAAAATAGAAACCATTCAAGAAAATCGGGCAGCTCATTCGTTAGACAGCGAACAACTTAGAAATTATTGTCAATCACTTTTCCGTTTCAAAGCTATCAAAGTTATGAGGTTTCAGTAAGTGAATTATTTTATCGAATTCATTTATTCATTATCAGAAATTTGTATTAACAATCGAATATAATTTTGCAGGTCGTGGTCCGCTAGAAGGAAATTTACGAAAAACAAAAAACATCGCAAACAATTAGAACGTCCAACTTTACCCGATGGCACTAAGTTAATAACATTTCCAGTAACAAGTTCAGGGATGACAGGAAATAGTGGTAATATAACAGGAGAAGATAGTGGTGCACAACGGCCGTCTAAACATTGGATAATGAATCCTTCTGGGAAAAGTTATGTTTGTATACTTCACGAATACGTGCAACATGCGTTAAAGAAACAACCTACTTATAAATTTAAAGAACTAGGTATAATACTATTATATATATATGTATATATAATTAACCCTTCGTCGACATGTTGGATTTTATTAATGCTGAAAAATGTTATTAGTTACTCGTTATGGTTTCTACAATATTATCTAATAGTTTATCAAATATTGGAAGGGCCATGATGCCGATGTAGGGTTAATATTAAATAATTTTTTATTACGTTTATTTATAACTATTTCTATCTCTCTCATTTGAAACAATAATATTAATTACAGAAAATGCAGCAACACCGTATTCTGCAGTAGTCTGCATCAACGACATGGAATATGGCAGTGGTTTTGGTAGTAGTAAAAAACAAGCGAAAGCTAATGCAGCGCGTAAAACTCTTGAAATTTTGATTCCTCAAATGAGAGATAAGATTTCTGGAGAGAACGGTGACAACGGTTCTGGTAATTCTAGTCGTACGATTAAAGCATCCAGAGGTAATTCCGATGCGGATTTATCATTTTTCGATGAGATTACAATAACGGATCCACGGGTGGCAGAATTTTGTGCTAAAACAACCGAACCATCTCCTCACGCAATATTAATTACTTGTCTTCAAAGGAATTATGGTTTAGGAGATATGCACATTAATTACTCTGTTAATACATTGAAACACCAACGTAATGAGTTTACTATGCGCGTTGGAAAACACGAGGCCACAGTTGTAAGTATTTAAATAATAACAAAAAAAGAAAAGAAAAATTAATATATACATTTCTTTAGGTATGTCGTAACAAGAAAGATGGAAAGCAAAGAGCGGCGCAAGCAATTTTAAAATTAATGCATCCGCACATTCAATCTTGGGGCTCGTTATTAAGATTGTACGGATCGCGGAGCGTTAAATCATTTAAAGAAAAGAAACAATTAGAACAAGAGATAACATTGTTGCAAGGAAAAGCAGCAGTTAATCAACCGAATCATGCAATATTAGGTAAACTTAGACACGAAATGCGTAAAATAGCTGAACAACATAAAGCTATTCAACCTATTGGTAAATTTGTACCATTAGATTTGCCAACAGGATCTTCAGCTAATTTAAATAATGTAGATTTGTAACGTTACTAGTCAAATTTTAGGAGAATCTTAACCGAAAATTATAGGTTTAGCAAAAAAGAAATAAAAAGGAAATACATTAGATGAAACGATCATCGAAATGTATTACCAGAAAAGCGTAAAAGTTCTCTATTAACAGTTCTTGTATTATAAGCAAATGTGTTATTTACATATACTTATATAAATGTATATCATTTTTTTATAAGTATCAATTTTAACATAAACTATTTAATCTTTACTTGATACACATATGTAGTTTCTACATTTTGGCAATGTTTTTTTTTTTATACATATAAAACAGTATTATTAATAACAAAAAAAAACAAAAGAAAGAAACAACTGGGTTTTTTATATTACTATTGTAATAAATATGTTAAACATAAAACATGTTTTATAAGTATGGGCACATTAAAAATAAAAACGCTAGTCATCGTCAATGATGGTGTAAAAAGTTCAAATAGTACTTCGTTAAAGAAATATAAATAATTAATAAACAATTAATTTAAATATTGAATAAAATATAAAAAATAAATCAGCGCGCTATATTTATGAAAAATCAACTTCTGATTTGATAACAAATTAATAGAAAATAAAAAACGATAATAATTAATAATTATTAATTAATAGTTATAAATAAATGAATGTAAAATCGTTAAAAAATATCGAAAGAAATAATATTCTTAAGCAGCACGTGTCAAAAAACGAGAGTTGTTTACAGGTAAACGGCCGAACTGTAATTGACTCGAGTGTTTACAAAAAAAAGTATACATGCGTATAGAAATAAGGAAATTCGTTGTTCGATCATTTCAATCGTCCTCTAACCGTTGCCGAGACAGGTATTACTTTTCCGTCTTGCGATAATCCGACTGATCATTATAATTTATTAAACAAATTTATTCTTTTATCGTATAAATACTATTTCATTATATTTTTTAATCAGAAAACGCATTCGACGCATCGACAATTGTACACCAAAGTTCTTTTAATTCGTTATCTTGCAAAAAGGTAACACGTTCTTAAACGAATTTATTTTTTTATCAAACAAATCTATATTTTATGATATTCTCATTATAAAATGTAATCAATAGACAACCGATTTTAATCAATTAGTTTTTAACAAAATTTTCTATTTAAATTTATTCTATTAATTAAATATAGAAAACAAATTTCTTAGTACTTTTATATTAAAATATATTATATATAATAAAAAAAAAAAAATAATCAGAACAAATGAAATGATTATTATATTATAACACAGGGATTTAATATAGGAATTAATTGTTTTCTTACACAATTTTTTTAATCATTCTTAATTGCTTGTTAGTGTGTTAACATTATATAATTAATGAAATTATTATTATTTAAAAAATCATATCTATGTTAATCGAATAATACTACTTTAATAAGCTTAAAATTTTTCAGCCCTCCTCGTTGTAGGTTCAAAAACATTTTAGCCCTTTTTCATTTTTCGTAGTGAATCGAATTATCGTTATATAATTTTTTCAAACGAATTTATTCTTCTGTAAGATCAAATTTATTATATTTTTGTTATACATATTTTTGTCCTATAACTTAGTAGAAAAAGCATTCAGTGTGTTCAAAAATATCTTTTCTTCAATGTATTCGTAAAGAATCAACAAATGATCGATCTGTATGTGTTTCTTTTGCAAACATTTTGGGGGCCAAAAAAGTGTAGATAATCAAAAAGTCAATTAATGTTGCATCAAAAATTAGTGCATACGCAAGTTTAAGAATGCCATAACATTCATAATAGCAGCCTATATAAAACACGTTTCTTCTTAACATTTTAATTATTCATTTAGTTTTGCATAGATGTTTATTTAACTTTTTATTTAAAAAAAAGAATTAATTTAGCAGGGTTTGCTATACCAGTGCTTGCTCATATCATCAGTATCACCGCTAGATATTAATGCAAATAACATAATAATATTTGAAATTCATACAAAATTTCAATTTTTTTTTCTTCTTGAAATACTTTCGATTACGATGAATACTAATTTTATAATACTATTATAAGGAACCCCCATGAATTAGATATAAATGGACAATGAATAATTAATATCTATTTATAACGCAATAGTATATAGTTAGGTTTTTTTAATCAATAATCTTTTGGCTCTTTTAAGGTTGATATATATATGTGTATATATATATTCTTTTTTAAACGTAAACATTATAATTATCATCTACTTTATACATATTAACAAATGCCATAAGAGTATTGTATAAATGACTATAGATTAAATTACATTCAACCACGTGTTCTAATTTTCAAGTTGTATGTATGTATATATATATATATATATATATATATCAGATATTTAAATACTATACTTTTCAAAAAATGTTATACCCAGGTTTTTCATCATATTTATTCCATATACAGACAGTACTGTAATTATGTATTTATTCTGAATATACAAAATGTTTTATAACACGTGGGACCCAATTCACGACTAAACAGGGGACTCAAAAAAGTTTATACAAACACGTATTTTATTTATTTATTTTTATGCTCATTGAATTTACATCCGTATAATCAATGATACGATTGCAAGCTTGGATATTAAACAGAGGATGATCATGTCAAGTACCTTCTACAAAACTAAACAGTAGCCAATTATGGGAATGCACAAAAATGTTTATATAAATTCTTTTCATTGTTTTTGTATCCCCTGTCCACACTCCTGAAATTTGTCTCAAATATTACAAAACACCTTGCACATATGCAATACCAATTACTTCGTTATTATACTATTGTATAATCTATATGTTTATAAAATGTTTTTTTTTACAAATAATAAAAATAATAATAATAATATAAATTATAATAATAATAAAAATTATAATAATAAACGTTAGATTATATATAAAACAATCGTAGTATCGTGCATATTTACAAAATGTTAAATAAAAGTGTATAGTGTATATGTTACATGAATAACACCGCTACATTTAAACATGTAATGGCACAAAATGTACGTTCTGATTTTCATAATTCTCTTAGTTAATAATATGAGTGCTAATTATAGATATGTAATTGAAAGATACTTTAACATCCCCGCTGCGTTGTATTCAAGAAGTGCAATCTTTTTTTCTACACGTCGAATATCTCTAATAAATGTCCATAACTTTTAACGCATCTCTACATAGACAAAAAAAACACAAAAAGAAGAATAAATAATCGAACACGAATAAAATACTTGGCGCGTGTGTGCATGTTATAATAAAAAAAAAAATTATATATATATATATTTAAAACATTTAAAGAACTAAACTTTGGAAGCAAATTATATTAAATAATATATAAATCTAAATATATATATATATATATATATATATATATGAAGGTATATGAAGTAAATGAAATTGTAGAAGATGAAATTCGTTTCTCGTTGATTGAATTCTTATTAAATATTTTTGACCTTTGGATATCGTGTGACAGAAAAATAATGACTATAAGATCGAGCTGTGTAATAAATATATCAATGTAATGCTATAGTTTTTTTTTTATAGAGAAAAAGAGATGGAGAGAGAGAAAAAATTCGATTTAAAGCTTATTCTCATTTACGTATCATTAAGTATCAAATTACTCAAGTTATTAAATTAAATTTCGCTTTGAAAAGATTAATTATCATTATTTTTTTTGTTACGTAATTATTATGTATGCATGTCTATCAAAAAACTAACTAATTTCTAAATGATTATGTTACTATCTCTTACTTTGTTCTCAATAATAATAATAATTATAATAATAATAATAATAATAATCAATGATTAAATTAGTAATATAATGTATATATACATACATAAATATATATGTATATATATATATATCATGACGATTAAAGAAATCTCTAGATTTATAAATGATTTTCTTCTTATTTTTTGTATACGTTAAGTATGAGGAAATCTTTTATCTAATTTTTGAAAATTTGTTGTATAGTCGTTCTTCGTATCGAATGATTTGAAAAAATACATTACATAGATTCATCACAGGTGCTATTACTGGATAGTGCCATTTTTGAAAGACTGGAAAGACTTCGTCGCGGGCTACTACCTCCCAAAAAGCTGCTACTTGATTCGGAAAAGATTTTTCTGAAACTGTAAAGACCAATCGAAGATAAAATACAAAATTAAATGAATGATTATTTATTTATGATATACGAATTATAAATGTATGCGTACAATTTACGAATACCAGACTCAGATGATTTTTTCCAAGGTGCATCATCTGGTTCGTATGGAAGAGGACCTTGTACGGGTGCATCTTTGTCATCTATAGGTCTGTAAAAATGATTAAAAAAGTCATACAGGTTTATCAAAATCAATGATATAAATAGTAATACTTGAAATTAAATAACACGACCAACGTACACTTCTGGTTTTGGTCGATAATATTCTAACTCGTCTTCTAAATCGGATACTCTAGCTTTCAATTCGTTTCTTTCGTGCAAGATCTCTTTTAATTCAGCTGTCGTAAATCTGGGCCTATCCGGATCGTCCAGATCATAAACAGCTTTATTCGTTAAATCGGGACACCCTTGGGATTTAGATAAATCTTCGTTTTCCTTCTTAGCTAATCCAAGTCTACCTCTCAGTTGTATTAATTCCCGATTTTGATCTTGCAATTGCGCTAAAAAATCCGCCCTCTCTTCTACAAGACCACGCGCTTGCATCTGTGCTTGACGTTGCTTGCGTTTCAATTCTCTTCCTACGACTCCTAATTTCTCGACTTGTGATGTTAACTACAAAAAATTGTAAAGAAATTAAAAAAAACATAAAAAGAAAAAAAAGAAGATTCACAAAAGTGATCGATTATTAGATTCATATTGTAAATCGATAATTGATGCTTTTACATTTTCTATTTCTACATTTTTTTGTGATAATTCTCTATCCCTTGCTCTAATTTGATCGCGTTGCTTATCTATCATAGATCTTAAATGTTGTAAAACAGAAACGTCCACCTCTTGGCTAGCCGTAAAACCTAAAAATAATAATGCATGTAATTGTTATAATGAAATTAATATGGTATACTTAAATATAAGATATTATTAGCAGTTATGGGGTAAGTGGTTAGTACTTTGTTTACCGCTGTACTGACTATCACTTTCAGATTCCCGTAGAGCTTCAGCCAATCGTCTATTCTCTTCTTGCAATCTTGTTACCATCCCAACTAAATCTCGTGATTCTTGTCTCCAATGTTCTTCGATCTGCTCTAATTCCTAATTTAAAATTAAGATTAAAGATCAGATTAGTTGTTCCTTTAAATTATACTAATACAAATATTTTCACATTTATGTATATACATAATAATTACTTTTTCAAATCGTTGTCTATCCTCTGCTTTACCAATTTTATCGCTCTCAAGTTGAATTATTTTAGCCCTTAATTCTTGAACTATGGTATTTTCCCTTTCATTTCTAACAGCTAGATTTTCAAGCAATTCTAACGCGTTTATTACTTTTGGCATTAAATTAGTTACAGACTCAACGCCAAATAAATCTATTAGTTTCTCACACTCCTTTCCTATTTCTGAGGCAACATCGTAGACATCTACTACGGAGACGTCTGATACCACATAATATTCTTCCATTGTAGAATTTTGATTGGGCTTTAGACAAAAAGGCATGGAATAATACTTTTAATGAAAATAGTTTCCTTACATATACCTAATAACAAACAAAAACATAAACAGGATAGTTTAAATACGTAGTTTTAAATAAAATTTCATTTTTTATACACTATTAACGTGTACATGCTTTTTTAAAAATACATTTAAATGCAACGATATTGAACATTATTTTTTAAATACAAGCAGAGATCAATTGCATGCAAGGCCTTCATACATTTTTGTCATATTTAATTGGAACATAATCAAACGTTCATTCTATAACAATAAATTATTGGAAATAATCAATTAAATTGACGATTGTCATAAAGTTCTTTTACTTCATGAATTAATAAAAATTATTCTTAATCAACGAAACGTGATATAAGAAAGATAATTATTTAACATTTATACGTACACGAAATAATTGTGTAACGTTATTTTATTCTTAATTTTGTATTTTTTAATTTTATTTTTTATTGCAAAAACATAATTTGTTTCTTTTCTCAAGAGAATAATGAATATTTCAATTCAACAAGTATAATAATTCAGTATTCTGCACTTGATGACTAACGTATGTGGTGTCAATTTCTTTTTTTATGTGAACTGTCTAAACCAAGATCTAAACTTGAGCATGACGAGGTTAAATCTTTTATCGCGCTTATCTTCCGATTATTCTGATTGGTTAACTCTTTCGAGAGTATCGATATAAACGTAATATCTTCCGATTCTTCTGATTGGTTAATCCTTTCGAGAGTATCGATGTAGACATAATCGATAGTATCGCGATTATTTGCATATTTATATACTTTGGGTTGGCAGCACTGAATCGGATCAATTTTTTATATGTTGCATGTGTTGTGTGCATAGTGCATCGAACGTTTGAATAAACTCGAAAGGATTTATAATAAATATTACAAAAATGGAGAAGGAATCTCGTAAGTAGTGAAATAATGTAACAAAGATTTAAATTACAAAATATATATGTGAATATAAATGTATCAATTTAATATTTTTTGTAATATTTATTTTATGTTTGTTTGTAGGTAATGTTTGTTTACCCTTATCGGTAAATTTAACAAAAAGTGTTACAACCGATGAAAATAATGAAAAATTTATCTTAACCTTCTTACAAAACTTATTACCTCCCGCGGATAGAAAAAATATTGCAGACGAATTGAGAAAGGTTATAAAATTTATATTATTTTTTATAGATATAACCTAAAAATTGTCTCTATATGACACTTGACATGTTTGCAATTAAACTTAATTATTTTCTATGTTTTCTTTTGTAATATTTAGAATTACATATTTAGCAAAATTAAATCTAAAACGAAGAAAAATATTAAATTGAGAAAAAAATATTTAACCTCGAGGAAACGAATAGCACTTGGATTGGGTAAAATTATTAATAAAAGGGGTTTCAAATATACAGATTTATTGCCGCTTCATGAATTATGGTTGAAATATATACAGAGTGCTTTGGGTGATAATTTTTCTTTCAATGCGTCTTATAAACCAACCGATAACAATTGGGAGACAATTAATAATCAATTAATAAAAGCTGACTTTCATGGTGCTAAAATTGCGGTAGTTAAATCTAAATGTCCTAGTTTGATCGGTATTAATGGTATTATCGTGCAAGATACTAAGAATACTTTCAGAGTATGCTGTACAGATGATATCATTCGCAGTAAGTGTTAATGCTTTATATTTATTAATGAATAATTAATAGTATAGTTAATAGAATACTAATCGTGTTTTATCGTTACAATGTTTTATATATAATGAATGAACATATTTTATTTCCTTATCGCAGCATTACCAAAGGAATCTATAGTAATAAATCTTTACTTACATAAACTAACGCTGCAAATATATGGAAAACAGTTGTCCGTAAGACCTATTGAAAGAACAGTTAAAAAATTTAAAAACGCATATACCTTGACATTATAATAAGCTCCAAACGTGTATGTACAAATGCATCAAAGTATGCACGAATAATAGAGAAATCGTTCTCGTTAAAACAATACTTAAAACAATTTTGTATAATTAGATCTTCATTTAAAAATATATAATATAAATATACATATATGTATATATGTATATAGTTATTTTTATAGAAAATTAGGCATAAAACAAACATGTTCACAAAAACATCTATTATAATAACTGTTACAATAATAAGTTATTAAAATACTTGAAGCGTGAGCATTATATTTCTACATTTCAACTATTTTTTGTTCTTTCTTTCTTTCTTTCTTTCAGAACATTCATGTATCTAATAAATAATATGTTTTATATTTTACTAATTCAATTTTTTTTTTTTTTTTTATTATTTTTATTTTTATTTTTTCATTTAAATTTCATATCTATATATATTCTACTAAATGTATAATTTTTAAATATACATAATATTGATTAGCCCATGCCACTATGATACGCTATGAGCAAAATAATAAGGCAACTTTTTAATAAAGATTGCTTTTCATTTAAAGTATCATCATCATTGTATGAACCTTTTCTTATTTGCCACAAAATTACAATTCCATTGGATTCTTTTTTTTTTTTTTTTTTTTT
>NW_014569646.1:171193-257229 GCF_001313835.1 Polistes canadensis
TAATAGTAGTAGTAGTAATAATAATAATAATAGAATGTTATGATACTAATACTATAATAATCCCCCATTCTAGTTAGCACGTTAAATAAACATATGAAATGATATATAATTTGTATACAATTTAATTCGAACTACTAATTTTTAGAAATGTTGTTAGATGTTCTCATTCATATAACTGATCGACTTATGTTAGATACTTAACGCATCTTCCTAAATGTTTAGATATCAAGCGAAAGTTATACAATCATCAAATTGTAAATACAGAAGAATAATATCCTATTGTTAATAATAATTAACATTTAAATACATTACATCTCCAATGTTTAATCTTTTAGATATCTTCTCTGAGAACTTTCGCTTGATATCTTCTATGAGTATAACGAGTAAGGTTTTTTTTTTTTTTAAGATATTACAATGATAATCTTATAATGATTTATGAAACGCAAAAAATGTTGGATCGTGATGTCTTATGTCGTTGAAATAGATCTTTCAGGAACATACAAACATATATTAAGATGTATCAGAAATACAGATGCATAGAAATAGATTAGAATCCACATATTATACATTTAATTGTATATTCAATGTTTTTGTACATGTACAACAAAAGTCAATCTCAAGAAGTTTTTAATGCCATGATTAATTGAAATTATTAACTAGATTATATCCTTGCGATCTCGTTTTACAAAGTTATACTCATCATTTTTGTTTGTTTCTTCAATTAATTATAAATACTACGAGTGTAACAATATAAATTGAATATTTAAATAAAATTTAAAAAATTAGTTATGATAATAGTAAATAGTAATCTTTCCATGCATGGGGAATGAGTAAAAAGAAGAAAAATCTGTTAAAAACTTGGCATTCTCATACGACGATTAAAGAAATAATATATCGGCTTAATTAATTGTATTTTTTTTTTCTTTTTTTTTTTTGTTTACTATTATACTCCGTCGCATATACATAAACACATCGACGATTTTAATTTTCTATATCCTTCGTGTATTATTATTTATTTACCATCTTTCTCGGCCAGAAGTAAAAATCCTTGTATATATATAATAATAATAATAATGATAATAGTAATAAACAGATATGTTAATATACAATCGAATAAATATATATGTCGATACATCAATATGATAATGAGACATTTTACAAACAAATATTTTATAATAGGATTAACAGAAATGAATTTTTTCATTTTTTTTATATACGGATTGATCTTAATTTTTATTTAGGCAATATTATAAAGCTTCTCTTCTGCATCTTATTATACAGGGTGTCCTATAACCAGTGGTACAATAATTGTAACATCAGTTACAAGATATCCTGTATTTATATATATTACTTGCTACACATACAATATGTATATCTTCAAATATCTCATAGCGCTGTTACATCCAGGCAATCATAATTGTATTTTAAGTTTCCTTTTTTTTTTTTCAATAATTATGTATATATGTGTGTATGTGTATGTGTTTGGTAATATATTCTACTATTATAATGATGTATCGGACAAACTTCTTTCTAATTATTTAAGAAAGAAATAAAAGAAACATTATTATTATTATGTATAATAAATTAAAATTTCATTTCCAATTATTTAAATAGCAATGCTTTTTCGAATAATAATAATAATAATAATAATAAACTGGGAACAATATACGACACATCAACAATTGACTGTTATTGGAATCGTTAACTTAACAAGAGTATAAAATTGGCTTTAAAAAAAAATAATAATAATAATAATAATAATAATAATAAAAAGAAAAAAGATATATGATTCAGCATATTAATGTATAATTTTTATATAATCAAAGGAAGCGCACTTCGTAGTGCAATAGAAAGAAATTCAATAAATACAAATTTATAGTACAACGTAATATAAAGAAGAGGCCGTATATATATATATATATATATAAACGTAATAAAATTAATTAGTGTATAAACTAAATTGTACAACGTTTCCAATACATCCATCAAATTTTTCTTTTATCTCCTTGCTTTTTTTTTTTTTTCCCCCCTTTTTTTTTTTTTCCTTCAACATAGTATACAACGCTTTGTTAAGTTATACTACGTTGTTGTGTATATTTATTAATAACATGAAACAATATTGATAATAATGAACTATAATAGAACGGACGATATGATATTTAAAAAATATTTCTACCATATCGTACATATATTTGTCATTGTAATATTTTCTTTAAAATATTTCTATTCAATTAATACTTCATTAGTTTGCTATATATGGGGTGCTTTTCTTATATTTAAAAAATCAAACTGGTTGTTTCTTTTTAATAATCCGGTTAATGTAATACATTTAACAATTTTAAGAAAATGTGTTTTACAAGATTTAATATAAACAGTAGAACGATTGAAAATAATTATCGCGCGTTCGCGCTTATATTATTTTCATTGTGTTACAATGAGATTTCAATACAACAGTATTTTTTTTTTTTTCCTCCTCCTTCTTCTTCTTCTTCTTCTTCTACAACACTTTTTTTTCTTTTTCATTTTTCTGGATTTTTTTTAATATATGTTTGTTTATATGTTTGTATGTTTATTTGCTTGTTTGTATGTTTGTTTGTTTTTCAGCAATTAATTATGACTACAATCTAATAAAATAATCTTGTTTTACCTAAATTTTATAGAAAAGTAGACTTTGTTGATCTGCTTTGTTTGATACATTGCATAGTATATCTCACATACCATACCCTTGATAAGCGGCTGCTGCAGCAGGTGCGTATACACTTTGTGGAGGTGTAGCGTATACATTTTGAGGTGCATAACCAGGTGCCATCATACCAGGTCCAGCAGTTAACATCAGTTGAGGCTCCGCTAAAAATTCATTGAAAAACATCGATGATTATTAAAATACTATACAGATTTGCGATGATAATCAATAAGAAAAATAAGTTCCAGGCTATGATTAGAATTTAAATGATTAAAATTTCATTCTTTAATATACTTACGCATAATCATAGGTTTATGTTCCTGATGATCAGTTTCTTCAATACGACGGCTTTCTGCCTCTTCCAATTTATCGACCTATGTGAGACATATTATTAAACGATAAACGATTAGATTATTTGGAAAATATAAATGTATATGTATCGTAATAATGATTACAAATTACCTTTACCTTAGTAATATATTCACGTGCTACTTGAATAAGATATGGCATGGCGAAAGATAATATACGATGTCTCCACGCTAATTCTAAGATAACATCTGGATGAAGCAAATCGTAACAGTGGAATAAACATGCTGCAAAACAGTCTTTTGAGCCTCTTTCCAAAAACCATTCTAATAATGCTTCAGCAACTTCAGCATCTCGAGATTCCGCAGCATACTCCATAGCATCCCTGTTAATACAGAATACACAAAATATGATTTATTAATCGTAAATTCGTAAAAGAAAAAAAATACAAATTCGATATTTATCTTCAATTAGTTGCAGTGAATTAAAAAAAAAGCGTTGCAATGTGAAGATTTGAATTAATTTTAGTTTAGCACGCGCCGGCAAATAGTACTTGCCTGAATAATCTATCTTTTTTACAAAGCTCTACTGATTGTTTCCATCGGTTATTTCCTTTGTATAAATACGCAGCAATTCTTCTGAACTCGATTAATTCATGCTTTTCCAATTGTTGCGCCAACGCAATATTATCAAAATTATCAAACGCATCTATCGACGTTCTCAGACCCTGATAATCCTCTTCGTCTATGAGCAAGCCATTTAAAGCCTCGTTAATTGCTTTGTTATTAAGTGCTTGAACAGATCTCAAATAAGGTTTCACTAATTGCAAATGTCCAGTCCTAGTGAAATATGCGACTGCTCTTGTGTGATCCATACGTGGTGCGAGTACAAGCAGTATATCATTTAGCAGCAGTGGTTTATACTCAACATAAAATTGTATAGCTTTATAATACAGTTCAACATTTGCCACTTTAGTAATTACATCTTTGAAGTGTCCTTCACGCCAAGCTTCTGTAGGATGTTGCATCATCGCTAACACTGCATTATCGTATTCCTCATATTTGTCATATAAAAATACAAGCTCTGCCCATAAATGTGCTTGTTCGGCTGCACGTAGAACCTTGATTAATTTAAAAGAAGAAAAAAAAACATTCTTAGATAAAATGTTACTTTTTTTCTATTATAAATAAACTAATTAATATATATTATACCTTTGGTATATTAACACGCGACCAAAATAGTTCAAGATGTTCTCTCATTCTTTGAGGTTTGTATTTACTATACAATATGGCTAATTCGGTAAACATTCCCATGTGTGCTCTTTCCAATCCTAAGGCAGCTTCCAAAAGATTAATCAATTCTTCAAAATGTCCTCTGTCTTGATAATAATTGATTAAATCTTCTAGCTCATCGGCATGTACAACAATGTGTAATCCACACATTTGTGCTAATCTAAATTCACCGCTGTCTACACAAGCGAAACAAACTTCTTTCCATGTACGAGTTGAGTTTGCTTTGCGAGCGCTATCAACGGCACCTTGAAATTCTTTCAAATGAACTAATGTTATAGCTAATCGAGCAAAATTTGATACATTGTTATACAAAAGTTTAGCCGCTTCATACATTTTGTCTTCAAAACACCTGTCGCCAATCTGTAATAAATATTAAGTCAATGAAATAATTTAATCGATAATATATTTTAATTCGAATTATAATTAATATATTTGATACCTTTTGTATATCGGCATGATTAGGCCCGGAAATAAATTCTTCCAAATCGGCAAGTCTATTGGTACGAGCGTACGCATAAATTAATTCACTTTCGATGAACGATTCGCGTGCTTTTTTACGTGCCATTTGTAAATAGCGAACCAAATCTTCCCAATGAGAAGTACGATGAGCAGTTTCTACTACATCGACGTAAGCTGACGGATCATCGGCTTTGATGAAACTATCGATAGCTTCTTTAACTAAACCCTGTTGTAATTGTGCTTTAGCCAATTGCGACCAAACGGCAGGTTCGTTACATCTTTAACAATAGAAATAATATAAATATAATGTTTAAAAAATGAGAATATTATTTAACATTATGTATATACTTTATATAAATTTAATTTACCTCTCCGCAAATTCATATGCTCTATCGAGATTGTTAACTTGTTCGATAAGAACTTGTATAGCCGACGTATTAACATCGAATTTCTTAAAGATCGCAAAAGCTTCCTCATAAAGTTCATTGTTAATAGCAATATTTGCGATATCGGGTGCGTCATAATTATCCAAACGATTGATATATTCCATAACGCGTGTACGATCAGCCTTTATTGCTGTCAAAATCAATAGATTTTGTAAATTACGATGATCACTGAATACGCTGCTATCGAGTACTATCTTTTCAAGAAGTTCTATTAATTCATTTGGCAAATCGGCTGTCATGAATGCTTTTACTGTGACTGATATATCTTCTGGATCTTGGGTCTCCGATAATGCTGTTTGAACGATCTATATAACAACAACAATAAATTAATAATAATATAATTAAGAAAATATTTATACATGTATATTAAAGTATGTATCAATTTTACAAACCTGATCGATCAAAGGTCTCTTATACGGATTACCCTCTAAAAGAACTTCAGCCCAAAGATCAGGATCTCTACGTCTTACCAAATATCTTGCTTCACTTTTGAAAAGACTGTTCTCATTACACACGCTTATTAATTCTCTATCGCATTGGCCACGTTCATAAGCGATACAAGCTAAATGTGGATCACGTTTTTCGCAATATTTACCCACTACTCTGCTATCGTAAAACTGATTTTCTCTATAAAAAAAAAATAATATAAATCGAATGAAAAATAAAAGTAAATAATATTCTCATTCGTATCGTATATAACTTACTTGAGGAATCTTTCAGGATTATTATTACTATCGATGTAGATCTTAGCCAGTGCGTTATGAGTTGCAGGTTCTACGCATCCTTCGTGAACACGAGATTCCAACCACGGCAATAATAATTTCAATCGGTTTCGTTTCTCAACTTCTTCTACTAACTCGTCTGTAGAAAATTGTCCTCGGACGACAAGAATTAAATTTTTAATTATATCTTCTGAACAATCAACGTCTAACAAACCACCTACTACAACAGGTAAACGTGATGGATTCACCTAGAATCAAAGAAAGAAATTGAAATTTAATATAAAAATATTCTATATGATTTTAAATCGTCGTGAAACAATATAACTTACTTTCTGAACATATATTTCTATGTATTTTTGTAAGTTATTTCGATAAAGGTATAAGACTAAGTCATGAACAAAGTCAAACCGATCGCAAACAATAATCAAAGGTAACTGGTCTGGTAATTTGGCCTCTTTCAAAAAGTTTTTAACACGTTCGGGACTATAACAATTACTTTCCCTGCATATACGTTCGACTTCTTTTATTTGATTTGTCTTGCATGCCGCTTGTATATATTTGAAATGTACTTCTTGATCTTGACTGAAATTCACTATCGATCCCAAGAAATAAAACAATCCTTCGTAAGATTTGAAACTCTCGAACAAATCTGAAAATATATACATATATGTAGTGTAATTAAATAATTATTTGATTTGAATGAATTGTCAAAGAAATTAATCTATTTAGATTTTTGTTTTCTTTTTTATAAATGTACATACCTATCAGCGCTTTAGTTGTTAATTGTTCGTGATACTTCGTTGCAATTTGAATACAAATTTGTAAGTTTTGTCTTATATTTGCGGTTAACATAGCTTTTAAACATTCAAGAGAATCTTCTACGGACAATGTACCAAAAAATCCTACAAGCCAATCGGGTGATAATAAATGCGTATGAACGACCGCTCTTTTAATGTCATACAAATCAGTATAATGTTCTAAAGCACGTTGTAGTAGACCAGCTTTCTCGCATAATTGTGCAACATGCGCTCTATCGTAGTGAGTAAACATTTGATTCCCTAAAATAGCATCGGCTACTTGCGGAGCAGACATTAGATTCATTTCCAGGAGGCGTGTTTGTAAAGCTCCTTCGCTTGGTCGATTATTTTTAAGTGCATCTAATAAAAATGCTGTACATTGCTGAACCATATTTTGCTCCATAAATATATCTACAATCTACAACAAATTATTTTCAAATAAATGACAAATAAATGAATAAATTTTAATATCAAATAGAGTTAGTATAAAAGAAAAAGAAAAAAGAAATCACATGGTTAAACACATTAAAATAGTTAAAGAAAAAAACTTGCTTGATTAATATCAGCTAAGGGCTCCGCGTCTTGAACCAACATTTGTGCAAATGCTACACCTTGGTCGGGATTAATTCTCATGAGATTTCTTAAAAGAAATATATAATCTGGAGTATAAGACACCTTTTTAGCGTATAGAACGATCTTTTGAAATTGGCCAGTCTCGGCAAAGCATTGTATAACTTTATTGGGTACGTTAGCCCTTAAGTAAACACTTAAAGCAAGAGTAGGATCAGCTTGTTTAACCAGATCTCCCAATTCTTCGCTGCACTCCAATTTATCTTCTTTCAACCATTTTTCAAGAAGTTGTTTGCGACCCTGTACCAACACAGGTCTACATAATTCTAATGATTCGTATTTATTTAATTGTCCTTGATCTAGTAGAATTCCAAAATATTGAAGTAGCGGCGAAGTTTGTCCTTGCGTAGCAGGAACCTAGAAAACAGAAACGCAATGTTTTATAAGTATATCGTTGAAAATAATGAAAATGATAAATTAAAAGATTTCTTTACGTATATATATATATTCACCTGTTGGAATCGTTGAATAGTTGCAGGAGTTCTTAGAATTCCTTTAGGAGCGTTAGCAGCAACTTTAGCAGCTTCCGCGTATTGTCCATTTTGAAATAGCATAGTAAATTTTCGTACAAATAAATCTTCCGCGCCGGACAAATTGTTCCTGACAGCCATCCTCAAAGCCAATTCAGGATTTTGTAATACACCATTAATATACGGAATGATATTCTCTTCATCCACAGATACGGATAAAACTTGACCTTTACGATTAACACCGATGATACCACCAGAAGCTTCGTGAGGTGCCGTAACAAAAATGGTCTCTCCCGAGATTCGATTCATAAATATACAGATCGCTGATTCGATATCGTACATATGTATATAACCATATTTAGTGATTAAATAAATGACATCGTATTTGGAGCTAACTTGCATAGCGACAGGAAAATCGTTTCCCGCTTCAGGTGGGAAAAATACATCTACTGCCTTTTTGGGAAATGGTTGATTTCCAGCCGGAGGTTGTCCTACTTCTATAATATGTAGTTTTGCACCTTGTACCGTTCTAACGGCAAAACAAAATAAGTTACTAGGTTCTGGATTTCCTTCCATTTTAAATTGCGCAAATGCAGCAGCGTGTCCTTCGATAGGTTGAGAACATTTCCTATCTACGGAGTATAGTTGCATCGCGCCAACTACTCTGTTATGTTGCGCAGAAATACCAATTAATAATAACCAAGTCTGTTTTGGATCTGTTCTGTAATTAATTATTTGACATCCATTCAAAGACGAATGACGCTCAAACATCTTAGTGGGCGTCGAATCTCCTTCCATCGACCAATGATAAACTGCACTTTCGGTAACTAGTGCTAAAGTGTTTATAGATATCCACTTCCAAAAAACTACGTCCTCTGTCATAGTATGGGCTTTCATCTTTGATTTCATTTCAATATTAAATATTTGAAATGTTTTTACAGCTTGAGATTTAAATTGAAAATAAATATTTATTAATAAAATAAAATGTATTATGAGATGTCAATGTTTGTTAACACATTACTCATTGGCAATGAATTAAATGAATATGTGAATAAATATTGGTCAATTTAAATTAGAATTCATCGATAATACTAAACGGATTTACTTATTAATTGATTGCCAATAAATAAAGAGTGTTAATACGAATAAAACATAAATATTATATTTAATTAGATTAATATTGTTACCTTTTAGTGCGATAACTTTGCTCGCAGGATTCATGATAACAGAATCGGCAGAGATAGGTCTTCTAGTAGGATTTGTAGAATCGTTCATATCGATAATAACTACCTGGGAAGTATCACCAACTTTTTCTCTAACGCATATAAATTTATCCGATTCCATAGTGAGTGTATTGAAGCTGGCATTGCTCGCATTGATTCCAACAGCTGTGAGCTACAAAAACAATACTAATCGTTACTCGATAAATACTATTAACATCATTTTAATATAAAATTTATTTGCATTTATCCCAACAGTGGCGAGAGCCTAGATAACGATATCTCATATTAATCTTTACTCGATAAAAAATACTATTCATACAATTTGAACATTAAAATTCTTGCAACATTATTCCAAACAAATAAATAAAAAGAAAAATATGAGATTTATAGAAAAGTTCATTGCAATCTAAAGAATTGAAATATTTCAATCTGATGAGATGACCCACATAACGAATTGAAAATGTGCAGAAATTTAGGACAAGTGATAATGAAATAATGAAATATTAATCGTTGTCTTGAAAATAATGAAAAATTTTAAAAAATCTGTAAAAGAAAAAAGAGAAAAGGAAGATAGGAAGGAAGGGAAAAGGTAGATTTAAAAGAGAATTAGAAAAAAAAGAAAGAAATACAAAAACCATTCATAGTTTTAAAGGTTGGAAACGGAAGGAGGAAGGGGCGTCGTACGTGTCGAGTAGTAGACGTGGCCCTTGCCTCTTTTACATCGGCGTACTATTAGCAATAATCGATCTATTCTTTCGAAGTTCGATTGGTCTCGTAAGAGATAACCTTATTTCAACTAAAAAAAAAAAGGAGGAGAGGAAAAGAAAAAAAATTTTCCCCCAAAAAAAATCCCCATCTTTTTTTTCGGTATCATCGTTGGAAAAAAGTCGAATAAAAATTGGTAAAAAATTCGGAAAAAAGATAAATCGTTTATGCGTCGTTAAATTAAGAATATATTTTACATATATAATACGTTCTATATAATATATATATATATATATATACATAATAAGAAAGATCAAACGAGTATCTAATGATATACCTGTCAAAGTAACGTCATTTCTAATACTAATTTTTTCGTTACTTCCGTTTTCAATGATTAAGATCGTGTCAATGACAAAAAATACAATGAATATGTTTTTTCTTTTTTTTTTTTTTTTTTTTAATGCAAATTATAACAAAATGAAAAAGAGGAGAGGGGGGAAGGGAAGGAAAATAAAACGAGGTAAAGGATAATCAATGGATCAACGTATTCGTTGATACGTGAATCATACGTTGTAACGAAAATTGAAAGAAATAAAAGAGAGAGAGAGTGAGAGAGAGAGAGAAAAAAGAAGAAACAGGTCACTTACCTGAAGATGTTCCTGAAACCTTATGGGTAGTAGCTGCGTCATTTTTACGAGATTACTTTTATCCGACAAATTTATTTCCCCCCCGCGAGAGAATAATCAATTTAATATATATATATATATATATATATATATTATATATATATATATATCCTCCTTCCTTCTTATAGTATATCCTCCGTGCGTGTGTATGCGTGTGTTACTTTTTTTTCTTTCTTCTTCCCCGATAACTTTCTTTTTAATCCCCCTAATATTAATTTATCGTGACAATCGAACAATGGCCGATCGAATTATAATAATAATAATAATAATAATATAATAATAATAATAATAATAATTAAACGTCTATTTACAATGGTCGTTGCTTTCCCCGGTTACTTGAAAACGTATCCGTTTGAGAGATTTTTTTTTCTCTTATCTTTTTTTTCTTTTTTTTTTAAATTCTCAAAAGGCGAAAAAATAGTATTCCTCGATCAACCATAAGAGCGCAGAAAACCAACTGACGCAAAGCGAATGCCGTCACTACTCGCCGCTGACACCCATCATGGCCGCTGACTAAAGCGAGCCGCCCCCCTTACAACCAGAAATAGTTCCCCAAAAGCGGAAGTATAATTTCCTAGACTCCTCGCGATCGAGGAATTGAATTATAATTCGTGTTTAAATCGACGATAATTATTTTTAACAACTATTGTTAATTTCCCCCCGTATTTTTCTTCTTCTTCTTCTTACTTTTCTTTTTCTACTTCTTGCAACGAGATATAACTATTTCTTAGATTTCTTTTTTTCTTATTCTCTCTAGGATCTAACTCGCGAAACGATACTCCGATAGGATTATTATGATTATTATCGAATTTAAATGTTCTATCGTACTAGCGTACTAGCGCAAGAATACAAGCCCATTGGATTCTGTTCCGTGCTTCGAACGCCACCCCCTTCCTTTACTTCAGACCGTTACCCTCACTCTATCTCTATCCCTGTCTTTTTCTTTTTAGTTTCCACCATCTTTGTTACTCGTTACGAGAGAGATAGCGCCATATGCATGTGCTGCTCTCTTATCAAACGTTGATATTAATTTTAACTAAAGTTAACCTCACTTTTTGTTTTATTACTAGAAAAAAATTCACTAGAAATATATACATGTCTATATATATAAATTTTCTTTTTCTATTTCATTGATTCACTTATAAGTTTTGTATATAAATTTTAAGTTATTATTACCTCTATTCTAATATTGATTCAAACTTTTTTTAAGATTTAATATCAATATTAGGTAACAACTAAATTGAATTAATAGTAGATGCAAATCTTTGATCAGTTTTAATAGAGGTTTTAATAATTATTGAAGTTTAGCAAATTAAAAACAGGATTTATTCAACAGCAGTATATCCAAATAGTCAGAATACAAATAATTTGTACAATTTCATTAGTCAGCTGCTGAGAATCTGTTTTTCTTCTTTCTGTTCTTATTTTTAATCGAATAGACCAAAACCCATGTCATCGTCTTCCGATTCAGATTCTTCCTTGGCCGGTTTCTTCTCCTCTGTTACAATAAAAAAACAAATATATATACATAATATATATTAGCATAAGCATTAACAGAAATTAGTATGAATATTACATGTTAATCATAAAGTTTTTGAATTATACCTTTCTTTTCTTCAGCTGGTGCAGCAGCTGCAGCTCCAGGTGCGGCTGCGGCTGCAGGCGCAGCACCACCGGCAGGTAAAGCGGACAACTTTTCACGACCTTAAAATAATTGATAGCATATATAGGTACAGAATATTTCATTAGATATTATATGAGGTGATTATTCCAGTTGATTGAAAAGTATCGGTTTTACCTTGACTTATAACATCATCGATGGATTTTCCATTGAGTTCGTTGATAACTTTTTTCAATTTTTCATTGTCAGCTTCGATACCAACCGAAGAAAGAATCTTTTCTATGTCGTTTTGGCTGGGAGATGTTTTGCCTCCGAGCACAGCTAAAAGATAAGCGGCCACGTAACGCATTCTGAAACATATATTTTCTTATACAAACATATATCCTATATTGCATACAAATATTAAGATTAAAAATGATTATCCTCAGTTAAAAAAGTAACCATCACAATACTCAGTCGAAAGATGGTGAATATTTAAATCATCATAACAATTATTGAACTATATTTCAATGTGTGACTTAGAGATATTAAAAAAATAATATTTTTAATTGAACACAAATAAAGCTTGAACGTTTCATTAATTAAATAACTAATTGTTACCAAAACACTATTATTATCACTGAACTATATTATTATTTCTTGTATAAATACACGTGCAACGTAATATAACTGAAAAAAAGTATCAAACAATATCTACAAATAATAATTTTAATCCTTGAATATTATTTAGTGTCTCGATTATATAGTTTATGAATAATGTATTAATAATAATATTAGTGTAAATTTATTTAATAATCTATAATAATTTATAATTCTTACTTTTAAGTCTAACGACACGAAACGTGGTACTCGCTAAAATGAACGTAATAATCTGATCGCCACAAGAGCAAACCTTCGTGAAACCAATAAAACGGAAGCGAGTTTTTATGTATTTTAAAATTCTCTAGATCAATAATTTCCGGTTTAATAGAACATTTAAAATTCAACCAATCTCTGTAAAGAATGAAATGAATATGAGCCAATCAAATTCGAGTGAGTTTTCAAATATTACTGGTGCTGTCCTCTAGCTAAAAATACAAACAGCCAATGAGCAACCGGAATCAAGTGCACGTAACTAAAATGCAACAATAACAGTACACATGCATTATTAAAGGTTATAAAGATCTAATTCTACAGTTAATTATAAAGAATTTAATTAGTTAAATAATAAAAATGAATGCTGTGCGTTTACTGACTAAAACGTTTGCTCTCAACAGATGTTACAGACCGGTACAATTTGAAAGTCAGTAATTAATTCCTTTAATTCTGTTTCTCAATAAATTGATGTTTATATTGTTATAATTGTATTTATATTTACTAAATTAATTTAATTGTTATTTTAGCTAGAAGATTTATAAAACGATATATTTCTCCTACGCAAATAGAAATTACAAGGAGAAAAATAAAATTAGGGCCTCAACCAGAACCTATTCGTAGTACTTTTTTAGAATGGAACAGAGGTAGTGAACTTTACGCGTTTAACGCAAGACTCAGTGAAAAATTTGACACTTCGTTGTTAGACCAAGCATTTATTCATAGATCTTATGTTATCAAAGAAGAAGAAAATCAGAAACAACAAGGAATACAAGATCCTAAACTTGACTTAAGCGATAACAAAGAGCTTATAGAGAATGGAAGAATGTTTGTTTCTAAAGTCGTACAAAAATATTTGCATGAAAATTTACCTAATTTACCGGACAGTGGTATTATGTACGTTCAAAGTATTTCCTAATATTCTCGTAGCATTTTTTTTACTGTAGTATCAATATTACCGTTATAATTATATTTTTATCGCACATAGGGGTATACATAATTATCTTTTAAGCGAAGAATGTTTGGCCAACGCTTCTATACACATTGGAACTAAAGATTTAATATTAACTGCGGTACGCATTTGTAAAATCTATAAACTTTGATTAGAAGATCAGGCATTATAATTACTCAGTGATTTTGTTATTAATAATTAGATTGTAATTTTAGGAATATCCTGTTTTAAAGGAAACATTAGCTAATACATTTCTCGCGCTTGCAGCAGCTCTTGTCGAAAGTGTAGATGCCAATCACGCTGCAATATTTGTTCGTGATTTTTTAATAACGATATTGGCGGATAAAGAATTACCTAGTGTATGGATTCCAAGCAATCCTTTACAAGAATTAAACGATCATCTTTCAAAAGAAGGTAGAGGCCTTGCGGAACCAAGAATTATTGGAGAAGCTGGAGTGAATACACTTTTAGCTTCGTATCACGTTGCCGTTTATTCCGATAAAAAATGTTTAGGCATCGGTGAGTATGTACGTTTGAAAATAATTGATTGTATATAAAGAATATTTTTTGAAATTATTTTCTTATATATCAAGGATGTGGCGTGACTGTCAACGAAGCTAAAGAAGTCGCTGCACTTGATGCTTTATGCAAAATATATGGATTAGCAGATTCTAGTAAACCGATAAGGTTTAATAAAGTTATTGAAATGGAGTAGCAATAGATGGTATGATATTAATTTTTTAAGCGATAATTTAAAATAATTTAAATACATATATATATATATATATATATATATATATATGTATGTGTGCGTATAACCGTCCTTCAATATTTTTCATTTTTATATTTGCGTTAGGGTCATAAAGTCTCTCTCTCTCTCTCTCTCTCTTTAGTTAAAAAGATGAGAGTTAGGTTTCTTTGAATATGCCGCATGGCATATACTATAAACGATAATATTCTTCANTAGTCTACAAATTTACCTTCAACTCGTTCGTATCTCTTAAAACAAAAAATAAAAGAGAGAGAGAAAAAAAAAGAAGACATAAATAAATAATTAAAAAGAACTGAGATATATTTTTAAATCATGTGTTATTATTTATATTACAAATTAATATTAATATTATTAATCGTAAGTTGTTTTCCTCATCTCAGTTTTTGAATTTGTGCGCCAATAGCGTCAGGGGTACCAAATTAAAAAAGAATCTAAAAATTCCCTAGCACTTTTTTAGTTAATTTTTTTCGCGATTGGCACTGACAGTTTTGTAAATAACCTTAAATTTCTAGCTATTAATTCTACACGCTGATTGGTTCGTTCTGGATTGGCTAGAAATAATGACAACCTAGAATTCGCTAGGAACGTCATCTACCATGAAAATAATTAATCAGAACATTTAAAAATACGTTGGCAAATCTAAAATGCATGTGAACCATAGTATAAGACAAGAAGAGGAATGTGTAATTAACTCATTGTTCTGCTGACTAATGAACGTTCCTGCTTTGGAAAACTTTGTCGAAGATTTTTTGTCGATAATGATGAAATCCAGCTAAAAGAAAAACATACAAAATAGTTTCGTTTACGTTGATTAATAATTACATCAAAAGTTCAATTAAGAAAGAGAGAGAGAGAGAAAGGGAACACAATATTTAATTACAAATATAATCACCATAAGAACAAACACTAGAGAAATATAATTTAAACAAAATAGTTCATTCATTAAATTCATTATCAAAGGAACGTGTTATTGGTGCACACACACATAAATATCGTATAAATACGTATTAAATAAAAAATAATAATAATAAATCTTACATGATTTTTTAATCATGAAAATCGAGGAGAGCAATAGCGTGACGTAGCGTGAATAATGACTATACTAACATATGTATATATATGTATACGTATAACAAACATACTCTTATGCGATTAGTGGGTTGGGCACGCATACTTATACACATTGTATACATACTTTTATTCATATATACATTCATAATTTACCAATGACAATTAAGCGTGATTCTTTCTTTTTCACGCATTGAAATCATATGAATTGCAAGAAAACAAAATGGCGGCAATTACTTGAAAAATAATTTATTAAAAATCTTTCTTACCTTTTAATATTAATAATCCATTATAAGACAAATTATATATTGAAAATTTGTTTCGCGTGATAATTATTATTAATAATATTATTTATAAATAGTTAACACACACACAGAGTTCTTAAATAAATGTATTATAGTTTATTTTTGTTATTTCAACTGACGTATATTTTGAACGTTTCTATTCTTATATTTTAGGAGTAGTGTACGTGGTGTACATATATCGTATTTATACACATATATATATATTGTATATGTACACCACGTTATATTCAAAACCCTACGTTATTTTAGTGACGTGATTCTTTAATAAATAGGATAAAAGGAAAGAAAAAAGGAAAGAAAGAGAAAGATCGTGAAATGTATTTAAAAATCAGTATAGTCTTTTCTAAAGTATTCAGATGGATGAATTCCATTCGTCTTTCTGAACGTGAAAACATTCCGTTCTTCGTGTCTTTTCTTTCGTTATATGCAATAGAATACATATCTACACGTGCACTAATACATACATAAACGCAATCTTATGTTACCTACACCATACATACACACACATTCTTTTATAGTTGAATAAACGACGAATGCATACGAACGACATTTAATAAGCAAACTTTTACTTCTAACAATAAATCGATATTTATAATCGATATCGTTATATAAACCGTAGCAAAATTTTGAAAAAAAGAAAAAAAAACTTTGTATCCTAACGTAATCGTCTTTTTTAAAATCATCGATACTTCCAACATACAAAGCAATCATAATATAAATAATTTGAAGAAAAACAAAGTTAACCCAAATAAAGAAAAAAACTATGAACAATTTATTATTTATTAAAAATAACATAATTAATTTTCGCGCGTATCCACCTAGTTACAAATTATAATATTTACAAGTATAATAACATTACACACATACACCTAAATCCTTTCATTTCCAATAGAATTTTCTCTCAAATGATATTTTCTAACTTTAATATCGATATAAAGAGTTAAACCAAAAAAAAAAAACATGAAAATAGGAAAAAGATCGTATCACTTTCTCTCTCGCGAGTAAAACACTAAAACGTTATTTTTCCCTAGGAGTTGCAATAGATAAAATAGATGAATATCTAACGAAAAAGATTAAAGATTAAATAATGATCTTTAAACAAAATATTAATCTATATATATATAATATATATCTATATATACATATATACATTTAAAATATTATCTATATGCATACAAACAAATGCACATATATACAATCATATATATATATATATACCGTATTATATTATGTGTGTGTATGTTTTTTTTTTTTCTATATCGGTCGCACAAGTATAATATTGATTATTTATGATCCATTCTATCCCCTTTAAGATGGTTCATCCTTGTCCCCGTCCACGCTCCACCTCTATATAACTAACCACCACTACTATCGCATGTATCCCCTCTCCTTCTCTCATTCTATATCTCTCTCTCTCTTACTATATATCCCCACTCCTGAACACTTTCTTTGCCGTTCACTCCCACATTCGTTGTTCGTCCGTTCGTTCGTTCGTTCCTCGTTCGTTCGTTCCTTCGTTCCTCGTTCCTTCCTTCCTTCCTTCGTATTTACGTATATACATATGTGATTAGATATATATATACACACACGTATGGGTGTGTGAGAGAGAGACAGAGATAGAAATAGAGATATAGAGAGAGAGAGAGAGAAATAACTCACACATAGATTGTAAAGCGTGCGCATATACGCGCATATTATCCCCCTACTCGCTCTATTCCTGCGTGTAACGACTCAATGGTGCTGCCACACCCTTTCGCCGTTCAGTAATAATCACTGCCATTGTTTCGGTGGTTCCTCATATATATCTTACCAAATTCCTCCATATTATTATCTTTACTTTACATAAAACCCAATAATCCAATTTATATATCTAATTTTTAGGGGGGTTTTTGTTTTTATTCGTAATCAAATAAAAATTCCCAATAAAAAAATACTTTGTCGTATCGATAGGAAAAAATAGGGGTGAAAGAAAAGAATTATAATAAAAAGAGAGTAAATTTATTTAATTAAAAGAACAAATGTATAATAAATCGTTAAGAAAAAATGTATATAACCTAGTAAATAGAGATGAAAGAAGAAAACAATCATTTTATTTGAACACAGGATTGTTGGTGGTGTTGTTGCTGTAGAATCCCTCGATGTCTACGCCCTTGTTATATTCTCTATGTATGCGAGACTCGTTCCATCTCTCTCTTTTACTAACGTTCATATACATATAATACATATATATATATATATATATATATATAGAACACGTATTACTCTCTCCCTCGTACCTTCTCTCACTCTACTTTCTGATTTTCTTTCTCGTTCCAACTAATTTTCATTCTTTTTTTTATCATCTATACCGGCAGCCTAACTCGTGCGCCCGCCTGTTTCACATCAAAACGAATTTAAAGTCCTACCGGTAAAAGAGAACGAACGGGTTACGCGTTCGTATGGATTAACATTTTTGAATTTCCCGCTTTTTCTTTTTTACTCCTCTGTCTCTCTCTCTCTCTCTCTCTCGCGCACACTCGTGGCGTGGTACGTGTTTTAGAAAAAACAAAAAGAAAAAAAAAACCCACACTGTTATCACTCGTGGACTTTGTAAATCATTTTTCTTCGAATCATAACACGCGAACACAACGTATTTAATCGTAGATATTTATTGATTAGCACGATAATTTTTATTTTCACGGTAATCGGTGTGGTGCCTTGGGGCGGGGTGGGGTGGGGGATCGAGAGAGGAGAGAACAGATTTTCATTTAATTTCAACGAGAAAATAACTACGCTAACGCGAGAATTTACGTTTTGCGAAAACGGTAAACACGCATCCATCGTTTTTCGTAGAGATATGCGTGTACTCGCTTGTACATACGCGAATTATAGATCACGGTCTCTCAAGGGCAATCCGGCTAATTTAGATCAGAGGGCTCACTCCCCCACCCCCTCGACCGCCTGCTTTTCCACCACCACCACCACCACCTCCTTTTCTGTTGTATGATATTGCGTTATTTTTTCCTTTTTTTCGAAAGAGATTATCGCGTTTAGAAGATTTTTTTTATTTCTTTCGCATCTTTTTCGATAAAAAAAGATCGGCCCGCCCTGCGTTATCTCTTTTTATTTTTATTTTTTTTCTTCTTTTTTTTTTTTTTTTCTTTACTCGAGATTGGCGAACGAGATCTAGTATTATACGGATTATGTTTCTCGTGTGTGTCTGCTTTTATATCTCTTTTATTTTTAATATTTTTTTTTTTTTATGCGTATAATTGCATATTCAGTGTGTATACGTATGTATGTATATAAGTATAAATGTATTATTGCAAGCTGAGGTGTAGGAGAAAGATTGCTTGATAAGAAACAGAGAGAACTGATAAGAAAGTAAATATATGTAAACAAATTTATATACGTACACGATGAGTAAGCGAGAGTGTGTAGTATATGCGTGTAAACACGCATAGTAAATGTGTTGGTAATACGTTTCGTGTTTCGTTTGATGTTTTTTTTTGAAATTAATTTTTGAGTGTTTTTTTGTTGTGTTGTTGTTTTTTTTTTAAATAGATTATTTAAGGCTTTTTTTATCACATAATCGTAATTAATTAATTAATTAAAACTTACCGATCTAAGAAATAATATATTATATATATAAAAAAAAAACCTCGGATATCTCGCGAGAATATTATTATTATTATTATTATTATTTAACGACCGGGAAACGTATCATACTTATTTATTTTCTCGCAATGACATATCCAACTTTAATTCGTCGACGCCATTTGTAATCATTACTACTACTGAGTACACACACGAACGGGTCTACGGTGTTTATTAAATTCATTATTCTTTCAATTCTTTTTATTTCATTCTTTCTTTCTTACTTACTTACTTACTTACTTACTTACTTACTTTCTTTTTATTTATTTTTCCGTATCCTACGGGATATACATACGATTTATCATACATTTTCACGCTAGCTTACTTACTTACCAGATATCTTATCGAAAAGAGTATTAATTCTTAAAAATACATGCATGATTTTATACATTCACATATATATATATATGTGTGTGTATATGTATGCATGTTTCTATTAATAATTTTCTCTCTCTCTCTCTCTCTCTCTCTCTTTTTGTTATCTCCCACCACAAGTAATTATTTGATCATCCAAAAAAAAAAGAATCTTCAACACTATTTTTTTTTTAAATTTGTCTATCTCTTTTCTTTATTCTATGATAATAAATATCTAACAAATTCGTATAACTTCGTTAACATTATCGTGAAGAATATTATCGTTTATAGTATATGCCATGCGGCATATTCAAAGAAACCTAACTCTCATCTTTTTAACTAAAGAGAGAGAGAGAGAGAGAGAGACTTTATGACCCTAACGCAAATATAAAAATGAAAAATATTGAAGGACGGTTATACGCACACATACATATATATATATATATATATATATATATATATGTACATACTTTTTAAAGAGTAAAGTCATTCTTCTTTTTAAAAAAAAAACCAAAACGAAGCCGAAGCCAAAGAAGAAGAAGAAGAAGAAGCAATAATCAAATGTTAAAATATAAAAAAAGGTGATGAGAGAGAGAGAGAGAGAGAGAGAGCATCCTGAGAGCGGCCATTTTATCTCGCGAGTTTTATCGTATCATACATATATGTATAAATGTATAAGTCGATTGTTTTGCAGAAATGTCGAAAGATGGAGATAGAGAATGAGTGAGAGCGAGTGAACGAATGACTAACATAAAAGAGAGAGAGAGAGGGCGAGAGGGGGGAGGGAAGTTGAGAGAGAAGAAAGAGAGAGAGAGAGAGAGAGAGAGAAAAAGAGAGAAAGAGGATTCCAATGGCGAAGTTGAAATTTGGCGGATCTTTGGATCTTCGTACCGTCTTGCGTTCAGTTTCTCCGCCTCCTCCTCCTTTTTCTCCACCTCCTCCACACTCTCCCCTTCCTATCTCAGTCAACCTTCTCGCTCTCCAGTCTCCACTGGCTTGGCAAAACGGGATTCTTTCCTTCTCCGGTTCGCCGCCGTTCTCCATACACGCTCGACGCTTTCTACGTGTATTGGTGGATTGTCTGCCGTCCGTGAAGCCTTCCCCGCGACGTTGCCATGTCCACACAAACGTAACGCGCCGTTGCCATTTTCCATCGTTACGCCATCTCCCTCTTTTTCGTTTCTACTCAACTCTCCCTCTTTCTTTCTTTCTACCCCTCTCCCGCCGACCCCCTGAGGCCCTTTCTCTCTCTCACTCACTCACTCATTCCGTCTTTCTCTTTCTTTCTTTCTTTCTTTCCATATCTTTCTATCTTCTTCTCGCTCATTCGTTCTCTATATTCGCTTTTTCTTCTTCTCGTTCACCAACTTACCCACTCTCTTTCTCTCTTTTTCTTTCCTTCTCGTTCACTCTACAACCAGGTCCAATCATCCAGCACCCCTCTTCATCCAACAACGGTCGCATCCCCTCCTCCGCTCCTTTTGCAGCCCTTCGCGCCCTACCGCCAGGCAGCAGCAACCAGCCAACTTGCTTATACCCGCTTCAGTGCCGTATCTATTACCTCCGGAACCCTACCAGTTCTTTACTTAAATTCCTTTTTCTTCTTCTTTTTTTTTCTTTTTTCAAAATATGAAATATTCTTCGATACGACATTTATTACAGGCTTCTTTTTTATTTCATCCGTTAGATATAATTTTGTATATTTTGGATATGAAATTATTGAACTTTTTAGGTTAAACATTGTTAAGCTGATCTCGTACGAAACTTCGAATGGATCTTTCTCTTTAACGGTATATATTTTAACTCGGATACGAACTAAGGAATATTAAATTGCGTTAGTTTATCTTTCTTCCGTAAAATAAATGGAAGGAATAGGAGGGGGACTGGGATAGAGAAATAGAGACACGTTTGTCTCTTTTTTTTTTTTACTTTAAAAGTTATTTCGAATCTCAAGGATGAATTTTTAGAGTGTAGAAAGATTACTTGAGATCGTAAGGAGTGTTCACTTAGGATTACTTTTGATCGTTACTAAAGAAAGAGAAAGATAAATACACAGATAGAGAAAGATGAGAGAAAGAGAGAGAAAAAGAGACGCATAACGCAAGAATACAGAACGTACAGCCGGAAATGCATTGAAAGTGATGAAGATGAATCCATGTGTGCGAATCAATTGTTGAATTCTAAATGATTGAATCGTATTGATCGTGATAAAAGCAATGAGCACCTACTAAACGAATACCATTCGCCTAATGTTATTTAAATAAATATGTATAATGATGTTTCATTTCTTTCAATAGGAATATATCACTGTGTGTGTATCAGTTTAACCTTTGCATAATATAGAATTGGTATCAGAATATAACGTAAATAAATATACACATATATGCATGTGCAGGCACATGCATTCTTAGAATACTGTAAATATATAAAAATTTATTGAAGCATTTAAAAAGAGAAAAAAAAAAGAATATAAAAGAAGTAGATACAGCGTCTGTAAATAAAATTCCTTTCTATGGTACACACTTCTATTATTCGCGAATATTCGATTTTGTCGAATCGGTTCCATGATGCATAACGTGATATGCGGAAAATATCACGTTGAAGAGAATCTTGCGAACAGTTGGTAGTTCTTCTTCGTGGACCGTGGTGCGGCATCTTGCTCGACTTTGTCCCGTCTACTTTAAGTCGGGAAGATCTTTACAGAATTTAGTAGAATTACCGTTCCTATCGTTCCTATATATATATATATATATATATATACAAAAACATAATAGAAAATCTTACGAATGAATAAATTGGATAAATCCTATAAACAAATACTATAATAAATTTTAACGAACAAACATAATCAAGACAACGTTTAAACATAAAATAATAAAATATAAATTAAATATAATCAAGAGAGAGAGAGAGAGAGAGAGAGAGAGAGAGAGAGAGAGAAATGTAATAAGTTTTTGAAGAAAGAAAAAAAAGAAAGAGATAGTTTCAACGAAGAGCAAAGAAGGGAGGGGGGGCGATTGAAACGCCACTAGTAGATACGGGCTTGACCTGACGCAGTCCTCTCTCTCCCCCCCAGGGCCTCCCTCGTTCACGCTACACCGCTAGTCGGTCGTGCCCCTCTCCCACCAGGATTCCCCTCTCCTCTTCCCTAGATATCGTGAGTCTGTCTCTGTTAGGCATACGAATCGTACGTAGCGTCTGGAGTGTATCGTTCTTTCTCTAACTCGGTCGTATTCGGTGTTAGTCGGTTATATTCGATGTTACTCGGTTAAACTCGGTAGGGCTCGGTCGGGTTCCTCTTTACACGCGACTCGTTGCTTGGCCTGACTCCTCTCTCTCTCTCTCTCTCTCTCTCTTGCTCGCTCGGTGTTGGTCGTAAATGGTTAGATGCGCATGCGCGAGTTGGCGTATCCTTCTTTCTCTCTCTCTCTCTCTCTCAGTTAAAACCCCCTACGATCGGTACGTCCCTGTCCTCTCGCGACCCCACCTACCCGCGACACGAAAACTCTTAGCCCCCCGGCCCTCCTTCCTTGCTGATATCCATCCCCTTTCCCCTAACGTCTCCCTGATTCCGCCTTGCCTGGCTGGCAGCCTGTGCCGTCCGTCCTTACGTCCGTCCGTCCGCCGTTTGGTAGGATCTATGCTTGTGTCGGTGGATTTCGTGACGTTAACCTGGCGGCCCTGAAAACGTCGTCGTTCGCGGACCGATCGTGCGTTTTCGACTGTGCCCTTACGACGTCTGCCCGTCGGTGTGATACGCGCACTAGTGTAACTCTATTTCTCTTTTCATTTCTTTTTTTTCATTCCACATTTTCTCTTCTTTCATCATCATCGTTGTCGTCGTCGTCGTTCTCGTCGTTCTCGTCCTCGTCGTTTTCGTTGTCGTCGTCGTCGTCGTCGTCGTCGTCGTGTATTTTAGTATTCGTAATCGTTATTAGCTAAGAATCATTATCATCGTCATCGTCATCGTCGTCATCAATTTTGTGTGTGAACGCATATGCGGTAGCAGCAGCCAATTGGACTAAACCAGAGATATATTATACACAAGATATTGTTTAAACAGGGTAAGGAAGGAAGGAAGGAAGGAATGATGGAATGAAATAAGGAACGATGAAGAGGAATAAATGTGGCGTGATGGTGATGATGAATAATAACGCCACGTTACTCAAAAAAATATCGCGTCGTTGTCGTCTTCTTCTTCTTCTTCATCTTCTTTTTCATCATCTTTTGATTACTGCAGTACACCCACAACAGAAGATCGTGTAGCCAGTGTAACTATTTTGTGCTCCAAGCCCTTTTCCTCCCCTACCTCCTCCCCCGTCGCGAATATTACATCCATATACAATCCTAGTTACAAACACCTATCGTCTCAACCTGTTATTATTATTATTATTATTATTATATTAAATTTCATTACCGACGGTTCAACGAATTCTTTTCCAAATACGAAATATCATCAAAACTTATTTCTCTCGCTTTCACCGCGTCGTTATTATGTGCTTTGTCTCTCTCTCTCTCTCTCTCTCTCTCTCTCTCTCTCTTTCTTTCTCTCTCTGTCTCTCTCACTCTCTCTTACTCGGTCTTGCTCGTTCGTTCTCCTTTACCACCCCCTCTCACCCTCCTACTCCTCCTCCTTCTCCTCCTCCTTCACCGCCACCTCTTCCTCCACTGTTCATCTTTCTCTCTTTCTTATATTACTTTATTTATCTTTCATTTTCTTTCTTTTTTCTTTTTATATTGTATTTTTTTTTTTTTTTATTCTTTACACAACAAATACGGAATGTGTTCATTCATCGTATTATATCCCATCCCTTCCTTGTTCCTTTTATTTTTATTCCCCGATGCAATTATGCAAATAACGAATGGCAAAGAGACAAAGAAGAGAGAGAGAGAGAGAGAGAGATATAATATATATGTAAAATAAAAATCGAAGTTCTTTAAAAATTGTGAGTGAACGTGTGCAAGAAAGAGAAGCATATACCGTGTGTATGCGCGTGTGTGTGTGTGTGTGTGTGAGAGAGAGATAGAGTGAGCGGATGGAAAATCGTGAAACACGGAATACGAGAAACGCTTGCTCGTATGTTTTTCTCTCTCTTTCTATCTTTTTACTGCACCTGCACCTGCAGCTCTAAACCTAAAACGATCGTGTATAGTTTACATTAGAGAGTCTAATCATAAAAATGTTTAATCAGAAGCACGACGACGGAATAATATTACTTGTACTTTAGACAATCCTTTCGATGATAAAAGATAAGAATATCACGATAATTTGTTGGTAATATAGGTTATATTACGCGTTCTCGTGAATTTCTCTGACCGCCGTCGGTGTAGTTCGTTGTCGTTCGTCAATCGTCGTTGTTCACAAATTCCGCGTTTATAAAGGACACATCTCGAGGATTGGTGGAAAGGGTTTGGGGAATTGTGTATTCGTCTGGATTCTCGTTCGTTCCTTCGTTCCTTCGTTCATCACAATTCGATTCTGTTTGATTCTATTTTGGGGTTGTTTTATTTTCTAGTAAATTAGGTAATCCGTTACTTTACGATATACACACACACACACAATATATATTGCATATATTATATCTGTATATGGTGCGTGCGTGCGTGTGCGTGTATATTTATTGCGCGTGTATGTATTATATTCCAGTTCGTCCACTTAACTGAACTATAGACAAAACACAAGTTTTCATCTAACTTCGTCGTGTGTTGCATATTATTAAAACAAGATTGTTAGTAGTGTTTTCCTACAAACGAAGGAGGAAGGGTCGATTGAAATATGTCGTGTTTACGTGATCAACAAAACTACTGTTACTTCTGTTACTACTGATTCTTTCAAAAGTTACCGACCAATGAAGAGGAACTAGTGTTGTTCTTATTGTTTTCGTGTGATAAAAAAAGAAGGAAGATCTTCGATCGTTACCCTCATATACAGGATTCTAACCTATCAAGGTTGATTGCAGGTGCGTTTAATAATTCTTGGAAAGAGGATACTCTCTACCACTCCTTAAAACTTGATCGTGGCTATAGTTCTTTTTTACTTTCGTCCTTCCTTTATTTCTTTCTTCTTCTTCTTCTTTTTGTAATCCTTCATTCAAAAATGTTACTGAAGAAAACGTAGACCCTAGGAAAAAGGGAAACCACTAAGGATAATAACATAAACGTCTGCACCATTCATCTGAATCGACAAAGCATCTGAGACACACGCCGAATTCTGAGGTAGTTGACCTACAGAAAAACAGAAAGAGAGAGAGAGAGAGAGAGAAATGAGAGGATACCTTGAAAAAGGAAAGAAGAAAGAAATGAAGAAACCGATAGATAGAAAAAGATAGATATAGATAGAAGA
This sequence comes from Polistes canadensis, assembly GCF_001313835.1. NCBI lineage: Eukaryota > Metazoa > Arthropoda > Insecta > Hymenoptera > Vespidae > Polistes > Polistes canadensis. The sequence goes on from NW_014569646.1 coordinate 197,516, forward strand.
TAAAGAAGAGACACCCGTCTTCTTCTTCTTCTTCATGGCCGTTAAGACGAGAGAAACTTTTCGAAGAGAGGAATACGTTTGAGAAGCAAACCCGAAATAGAGAGGACTATTAATAGTTCACGATATCTTCTTCTTCTTCTTCTTCTTCTTCTAATACTTCTGGATCCCGTCTCGTGTGAACTTGAAGAGAAATACTGGAACGCAGTGTGTGGTCGTCTTTACGAACAAAAATTCGTACGTATTATTATTATTATTATCATCATAATCATCATGATCATCATTATTATTATTATTGCATCCATATATATACATACATTCTTTTTCGTTATTATTATACCAAAAGTAGTGCCATATTGTAATACATTTGATAATAGGATAAACTAGAAAAGATAGGGAAAAATAAATAAATAAATAAATAGTATATGAGAAAGAGAAAGAAACAGAACTTCTTCATCTTTTCCTCTCATCATCGTCGTCGTCGTCGTCGTCATCGTCATCCCCGTTGCTTTTTTCCCCCACCATCAGCACCATAACCACACTTCTTTAATATCTTCCTCTCACCGCGCAACGCAATGCAGCGCCGCTCCGCGCCGTTTGTAAATCCCCCACTCTTTCTATTCCGCGCTAACTTTATCCCCACCATTTTACCAGTGTTACCACTCACGTTCTCTTCTCATTCGCCGCCGTCACTAGCACCGCCGCCGCCATTGCCGCTGCCATCCTCCACCACCTTTTCGTGGCCGTTGGCTCGACGACGACGATGACGATGACGACGATGACGACGACGAAGAAGTAGAAGACGAAAAGACGAAGACGACGATACAAATTGTCGTGGAATGTCGTCCGAGTTTACGAGGAAAATCGTCGGTCAAACCGACGGCAATATTTCCCCTATTTTACGTTTCTTATTCTTATTCCTCTTATTTTTATTTTTATTCTTATTGTTGATATTCTTGTTCGAACTTTTACTATTCCTCTATCTATGGCTCTCTCTCTCTTTCTTTCTTTCTCTTTCTTTCGTTCAGTTACTTGATATTTATTTTGATTTGTGTTTTTTTATATATATTTTTTTTTTATTTTGAGGTTATAACATTTAAAAATTTAATATCACAACCTTTGAAATTTGTAATACATTGACCGGTTATAAAGTACGTTTAGCATATATATACATGGGAGATAGTTATGTAATTATTTAAATTTAATATTGCATAAATATATTTACGATCTAGTAATCAAATTTATTATAGTATCTTTTATAGGGTTTTTTTTTTATATATATGTATATGTATATATTTTTTGATAGCATCAACTTTTAAAAAAGAATCGTTAGATTTAATATTATTTAATATAATAATTGTGTTTTATTTTGAATTTTGATATTAACAATTTTCTAACACATTTATATAATGTTACAATATTGAATGATTCATTTAATTATTATGAATTTGTGATTAGTATTTTTATTTATATTATAATTAGCAATATTGTAATCTCTTTAATTTATTGAATAATTTTTATCTAAATAATATAGAAAAATGTATTTGATATAAAGTTTGTGATCAGGGAAGAAATTTAATGTTAAACATAGTTTTTGCATTAGTATTGTTATACATTTCTTTTTATAATAACGTCATTTTAAGATGAATTGATATAGAAAAATAAACTAACTAGGGTGGAGGGAAGAAGTTTGTTGTTCGCAGACAAAATTAATGGGAATAAGAGTATTTAATTAAAAAGATGCCGTATTATATTGATAGATCGTTTTGATCATTTGAGTTTTAAGTTTAGTTAAATATAATGAGGGAATGTGAAAAAGTTGTACAGTTGTTGTGTAATCGTATAATTAATGAAGAAGAAGAAAAAAAGGGAGGGCGAAAAATTTGATTGAAATTTAAAAAGAATGTGATTTTAAGCTCGAGTTAATTTAATTAGATTTTTTTTTTTAATACGCGGATGATAAAAATATATATATATATATATATCGAATTTTATCGTTGATAAAATATTCATCAGATTTAGAGTATAATACATATTTGTGTACATTATGCTTTTTTGTTTTTTTGTTTTTGTTTTATTAAATACTCTATCATAATAGTTCTCGTGTTCTCGATACCGTGATGTTGTTTGTTTTTACTTTTTAATTAGTTTTTCGAGCTAATAGAAAGTGTTAATTTCGTAACAACGAAGGACAAATGTAAGCGAGATAGGAATTTTTATTGAAAAAGTATTGAGTGCAATTGTCGAGTGCATATTTTCCATTCGTTGTTGTTGCGCATTAATACAAATTCGATACGAATAATATTATACACTTGATTGATGATTTTCAATGATAGTAACAATAACAAACATTTATTCACATTTATTTTTAACATTCTTTCGTAGATTTTATTTTATTTGCTTTTAGTTTAAAATCTTATGTAAAATATGTATACACACACAAACTTTAATATAATTTTACCTATCGTATGCCATTTCTTTGTTTCAACAATCTCAAATCGTATATTATTATTAATAAGAAGTAAACACATATTGTTGCTATTTATTTTCTAAATTATAACTCGCGTATGAAATTTGATTTTAATTAAATATTTTTATTGCAATTCTTTTTTTGTTCTATTGTAAATTTTATTACTGCCATTAAAGTATAATTAAAAAGCTAGCAGCTTGGCTATGCGATATCACATCGGTCGCGCGCGTTTCTCAATTATTTATTTATAATATAATTATTTATATTCTTTATAATTACAAACATTTATTATATCAATATATATTTTTTAATACACGATACATACACAAAATCGTATTAAATTAATTAATGTAATAATTAAATATTAAATATATATAGTTATAGGTTATTATAGTAAATTAGAAAATGACGAAAGCTAAAGAGATATAATGAAGAGAGATAGAGATAGAAGACATTATTTCATAACTGTGCATTACTATCAATAGCATGTTATCGAAGTTCTCTTTCTCTCTTCCTCTCTTGTAGTAAACTAACGAAGATAATTATGATTCCGAGGTCAGAAAGATGAAGAGAGAGTATAATTTTATTCTTGAAATACCATTCTCTCTCCCTCTTTCTTTTTTTTTTTTTTTTTAATCTTTTTCTATGACATCTCATTTATTTCTTATTAATCATTCGTTTAAGATGAACGTTCTTTTAAGAATTTCCAATAATTTAGCGATTGAACATCTTCAACTCGAAACTATTAACCTGCGATGTTGAATAATTTCGTCATTAATATATAAATAAAAAAGAAAATAGTCTTTTTCTCGTTTATTTATTTCCGATGATTGAATTATAAAATTATATATGGATTCTTTTCGTTCTATAAGCAGACGCCATTTTTGTTTTTGAATAAACCAATGAAACAAAAGATTGATGCTCATTTCGTTATCGAATTAACCAATGAGAGAAAAGTGTCCGGTGGCCATTTTATTTCATACAGAATTGTGTTGAACTTCGTTTGAATTGTTTTTTCTTTTTAATATATTGGGATTATTGTTTAATAAGAAGTAAAAATTTATCTCGTTTATTCTTTTGAAAAATGTTGACATATGAATTTTAATGTTTTACCCTAAGACGAAAAGATTATTAACAATCTTCATTTATATTTTCCTTTCACATGTCCAACTTTGTTCTATCCAAATAGGAATGACCACGTCGAATAAAAATGTTAGATAGAGTAAGCTCGTCGTTCTAGCTACTTCCGCTTTAAAAAACTAGCAGTAATATACCACGTTTATAGTTTTCCGTGAGCGACGGGGTCCTCCGCCGTCGGCAACACCATAAAAAGAAAGAAATAGAGAAAAATACCGGACCGAAATTCAATGTAACTTTTTTCTTTTTTTGTTGTTGTTTTCATACAAAGTATAAATATTACTCCAAACGATCATAGAATGTTTGTAATCTTCCGTTTCTCTATAATTGCAAACACATTATTATTATTATTATTATTATTATTATTATTATTATTATTATTATTATTATTATTATTATTATTATAATTATTATTGCACACGGTTATTATTACATAACCATCCAATCAAGAAGTACCATTGTAGTCATTTATTATCATTTATCTTGAAGAAACTTCTTTTGATCACAAAGAAAATACATTAATTTAAGCCTAATCTTTTTTGTAAAAATATATATATATGTATTTACTTTTTATTATTCAATGTTCAAAAGTTATTTGTCTTAGTTTTATATTTTATTTCACTTCACAATCAATGATTACTTGTATTTATTTGTATTTAATAGAAAAATAGTTGAATTTAACAGTTTAAGATTAAATCAAATTCGAAATCATTTTCTTTCAAAATGGCGCCAGACGAAATCCTTACAACGCAATCTGGATATTGTACAACAGTGTTATAACCGTAGACACTTATTTAGTTTTTATATTCTTATATATTCACTACTACACTAACGGTTTAGAAATAAGCATAATAGCATTTTTTACTATCTTCCTTTCTTTCTTTTTCTCAGAGATAAAAAGCAGAGTTCTTACATGAACTCGTACGACTTCTCAGCGTCTATTATTTCCTTTCCTCGGTTTAACTCCTATTCTCATTCTAATTTCTTATTCTTATTTGCAAGTTTTCTACGTAGACCCCCGTCGGCCGGCGTTGGTCGGTTGAAACTATTCCAATAATGAAATATATTTGAATATTTTAATTTTAAATTAGAAAGATTATATACATAACGCAATATTATATATATGGAACATATTTATTTAGATAAAATTTCGTTCTACAATCAGCCGCCATTTTTGTTTTTTAACAAACCAATGAAATAAAAGATTGGCAGTGGGGCAGGAGGGGGCTCAGTTTATTTCTTATACGTAATGGCGTACCTTTACTTTTTTCTCTCTTTAATAAGTAATAGATGTGTGTATCGGGTTTGTTCGTAAAATTTCTTTCGATTAATATTTTGAACAAATAAATAAAATACACTTTTCACTTAATCGCGTTAAGAATTTTTTGATTAGCCAATAGGAATGCTATCCACCATTTTGTTACTAGATGAAACTTCACGTTGATTTTGTTAAAAATATATTTTATAATATATTCTCTAAAAAAATATTAATCTCTACGAAATTTGTGAATAAAATTGAATACATATGTGTGTGTTTGTGTGTTACGTATAATACTTGACATGTGAAATAAAATATTGAGATATACAAATGAGCAGTCTTGTTTCAACATATATATTTTCTTGAATTCGTTGGCTTTCTTCAATTCATACTGGCGCTCAACAACGTTGGCTACAGTAAAGGTTGGCCTCGTTCCACCTGAGTATGCACCATATGTCTCTCTCTCTTTCTCTATCATTCTATTTCCCCTTTGTACATTTCTATATTCATATATTCTAGCTAGTGCATAGATTATATGTAATCTATGTACACGTGCCGTATATACATTAATATACTTCAAAAAGAAAAAAAAGAAAAACAAAATAAAAGAAAATTACTAATTAAATAATACATGTAACAAAAATAATATAATTAACATAATTAAGAGATTTCATATGCGTATATATATAAAATCAGCACCGAAAAAGAAAATCATTTATAATTTAAATATTTTTTTGAAATATAACCCAAACACCTGTATATATATATGTAACATAGTATAATATATTTATTTATTAATTTATTGTATATAATGACTACTTTTTCACTATGAAAAATTATCGAGATAGGTTCGTGAAAAGTCAGAACTTTTGCTAAATCTCATTCGTTAGTAACGTTACGTGTATTCGGTAATATTCGGCTCAGTTCGGTTCGGTTAGTCTCCGGGCGTACCTGAATGATACATCGTAGTGGTTATCGGTAGGGGTGGTGGGGATAACGGGGTATAGCAAAAAAGGGATGGATAGAATGAGAGGAGTGGTGGGAGGAAGCTCAGTACGGGCACACGTAGCAGCTCGATGAGAAACAATCGGATGATGATGATGATGATGACGACGACGATGATGGTTCGTGATCTGTCCAGGAAGTAAAATATTTGCGAGAAAAATTCTTGGGTTTTTCTTTATTCGTTTTTTTTTCTTTATTATTCTTACTCACGTCAATTTTTTTTTCCTCATTATTGAATTGATCATCGAATATGGAAAAGTTTTGCAACGTGTATGTCGGACACACACACACACACACACATATATTTTCTTTTTATGTAATCTGTGCCTCTCCTTTTTGAAATGCAACTATGCACGTGTAGTACGCGATTCTACGAATCCATATGTATGATTATATATATATATATATAATAAACGTCATAGATGTAACTGGAATCAACAGAAGCCAAAATAGCAACACAACGAACATAGCAGTCGCAAAACGAAGAGAGATACATATAATTCTTTTCCTCTGTGTGTGTGTGTGTTTGTTGTGTCCTTGTTTATATCTCACTTTGCTGATATATATGCATATGAACCTGTTTCATGATCTCCTCCTCTTCCTCTCTCAATTTTTCCTTTCAATTTCTTTCATTTTTCTTTTATTTCTCTTTTTTTTCGAGATTATAAATGGTACTTTAATTTTGTGATAATTGTTATTGAAAATTGGTCTATTTTTCTTCTTCTTCCAATTAAACTACGTTCATCATCCACACACACATATTTTATGAACATTTAATGTAAAAGTATTTTATCGTAAGTGCATTACACAAAAAGAAACGTTTAAATTGACATGTATTATTCCGTATAAAATAGTAAAATAAAAAAAAACCAATATGGCGATTCATTTGTCATTCGTCTGTTTATTTGCCTGCTGTCTGTCTGTCCGTCCGTCCGTCCGTCTGTATTTCTGCACACTTTCTTATCACGTTGATCTTGAATTTTAAATTTAAACTCGTCCGAATAAATATTTACTGAATATGTCGCGTATTATTTATATGTGTGCGAGTGTATGTGTGTATGCGCGCGCGCGAGATTCTCTTTGTGTATTTCTCTATCTCTTTCTTTTATTTTTTTTTTTGTGTTGTATGTAAGTTTCCACATAGGAAAAAGTTAAAAACGTTTAGAAATGCACGTGAAATCGATTGAACGGTGTGGGGGAGGGAGAGGAGGGATAAATGAAATGGTTCTTAAAACGAGATGTTGGAAGGTGGCGGGGTGGTTCCAGAAAAGGGGAATGTTAGTATTGCAAAGGGATAAAGTTTATCGAGGGGGTGGAATAATATATAGGATTTCTCTCTTCGTTGATCGAATACCACCATCACCACCATCATCTCTCGTAACAACTTTTTCTTCGAACATTTGGAAATTCCTTTTACGGTTTCTTTTTTTATTCTTTTTTACGGTTTTATATCGAAACATTCTAACGGATTATTAGGGGTATACCGACACACGAGGAGAGAGAGCAGGGGGAAGAGATATAAAATGTGGATAGAAGAACTTTTCCTTTTTTTTTTATTTTTCTAATAGAATTTCATCGATTTATACGAAGCTTTTTTTCAATAGAAAATCGAGAGAGAGAGAAAGATTCTTCTTCTTCTTCTTCTTTGGTCGTCATTCGGAGCACCGTTAAATGTAATTTTTTTAAATCCATTTTTTATGATACCATAATTCCAGAAATTTTTCCTGTCCACAATATCCAATCGTATCAAAGTAATAATACTAATTATAATTTTATTCTTTTTTTCAATGTTTAAAAAGAAAGATTCTCAAAACAGCGTATTCGGTGCACCGTAAGATAGAAAGAAAGAAAGAAAGAGAGAGAGAGAGAGAGAGTATTTGAATAAAAAGCGAGGGAAAAAAAGATGGCTGCTTTTCGTATGCGTCAAAGGAAGGAACGAGCGGAACGGACGGAACGGAACGAACGAACCACCGAGTTGTATATGCATATGTGTTATTTTATTTCTTTTTTTTTTTTCTTTTTTTTTGCATACTGTTTGAGTTACCGAGAGGAAAAAGAATATATGAAAAAGAAGAAGAAGAGAATACGACTAAGTCGATACGTTGAAAAGGGATAGAAGATAATACGATGCAGCATATATAAATATGTGTGCGTGTGTGTGAATGAATGTATGTGAACAAGGACGAAGAGGTCACAGAGTAAGAAGAAGAAGAAGAAAGAGGATCGTTTGTAATAATAGTTAGTAGTGGTGTTGAATGGACAAGTCCATGTTCCCCATAGTGAGAGGATTGGAGGGGGTGTCACAGAGTAGAAACGAAGGGAAAAGTTTGATAGTATTGGTGACCATGCGTGTTGGTGGTGGTGGTGGTGTGGTGTAGTTCAAAACGTAAGGACTGCGTCGTCTCGACAAACTCTAGGCAAAGCTTCTGAGAAGGGCGAGAAGGAGGGTGGCAGGGGGGAAGGGTAGGGAGGGGAGGGCAGTGTGCTTGCACCACGCTTGTTTACTTTAAGCCAACCAATGGAGGAGGACTAGGGGAATATCTTTCTTGGCTCGTTGTATCTTCTGTTGTACTCTCTTCCCTTCCCTCCCCCCTGTCTTCCTTCTTCTTTCTTTTTTTTTTTTTTTTCGAAGACGACTCCACCGAGTATATGTGTAGTTGTTTTATTTTATATTTTTTTTAACCACAGTACATCTCTGTATTTTCTCTTCTTCTTTTTTTAAATTTTGTGCAAATAAATTTTGTGGAAAATCGTTACCAATAATTGCGAAAGGATTCACTTTCCTATTCGATTCGTAATACATTTTTAAAACACACCCCATATATATACTTAAATAAAATATTTTATTTCTTATAATATATAGTTCACACGATTCTTTCTATTTCCTTTTAATATTCATTCTCGTAGCGCATGTAGGATTGTTGTAAGGTGACAATCTCGATTGATTCGTTGAAAAATAAATGAGAAATCTAGTCTTTTTTTTTTTTTTTTTTTTTTAATTTTATCTTTCGCAAACTTGGAAATAAACAGATCAATTTTGATTGGCCGAATTTCCCGCCATTTTTTCTCTTTTTCTTGTGCTACTTAACCTCTTATGTTAGGGATAAGAAACTTACATTAGTAATGTTACACTGCTGTTACTACTAGCTCTACACATTTAGATGTTCGTCGTCATCGTGTCGGCAGATGCTTCCTCGTACCATCGTTCCCACTGTTCAACAGATCGATCGACCTCTTTACTTCTCTGTATATTTCAATGTATGTATGTGTGTGTTTCTCTCTGTGTGTGGTGGAACTGTGTTCATACACGAGCAGCAAGAATAAAACGTGTTTCTCTAATGAAATATTTTATGTTTACAATTAATGCACTTTTTTTTTCTCTCGACAATAATTTATATGTGTGTGTGTGTGTGTTATTTTTGTCTGTTTTTTTTTGGAAACACCAAAGTGAAAAAAGTGTGTCTTCGGATTCCAAATACGTTGTTCTCACGTTCCCTTTATCTTTTTTTTATATTTTGTTTTTGGTTCAGCTGTTTCTCTCTCTTTTTTTTTTTTTTCGAAATAAAGTCGTTTCCATTAGAATCGCTTAGTTTTTAAGAGGTTAGAGCATAAAAAAAAAGAAAAGGAAAGAAGAGAAAGAGAGAGAGAAAGACTTTTAAACTTGTCGACTTCCTAGCCGAGTTTTATCGAGGTTGAGTTGACATTCTTTTGAGTGTAATTATTTACTCTCTCTCTCTCTCTCCTTTTCCGTCTTTCTTTCTTTTTTCTTGTTATTTAAATTATTTACACACACACACACACAAAATGTAATCGGCGTAATAATTTTATTAATACATACATATCTTTCTCGAAATATAACCCAATCTTGAATTGTACGCGGGAGCGCGGCGGCCATATTGGAATATTTAAAAAATTCATTCCCCAAAAACATAACCTAAATATTGAATTTTCTTTATTTCTTTCGACGATATTGTTATATAATAATTAATGATAGTAATTGATTTTAATAATTAACAATCCTTTTAATCAGAGATTAAATTCATCCATTCGCGAATAATAATTAATATCAATAATATAATATATATGTATATATTGAAATGAAAATATATATATTTTCCGATAAAACCATTTTGTTTAATCGTTGTTGCTAACTAATTTATCTTAAGAGTAAAAGCGAGAAAGAAAGAGGGTACAGGATGAACATTATATAAAGAGAAAAGTGTACTCTCAGGACTCTGTGCACTGTCTGGGTATTAATTAGCAAGTACCGAAGCTCAGTTCACTGTACCGAGTGACCTTGCGTTTAGCGCGCTTGCGTGTGAAATATATAAACGATGCGATTAGACGATGAACGCGTTCGTAATTAGACTGATTAGACGTTCATTTTCATTTTTTTTTCTTTCTTTCTCTTTCTCTCTCTCTCTCATATTCTCTCTTACGTTGTATAGTCATCATTTACATACATATCATAGGTTAACCTATTTAACATACACCGACTTACATCAGCAGCACGTATCTTGTCGTACACATTTTATTTTTCAATATAAATATTATTGCAATTGATGAAATATTATACTGATTTTGTTTATTTTTTTCTCTTTTGGTTTGTTACAGGAATGGGAATAAAATCGAAGGACGGGAGAATAATTACTGGCAGAAGGATTATTTCGAAGATGAAAATATGACGTCATTACTTCTCTCTTTCTATCACTCCTTACGAAGATTAGAAGAAATTCAAGATGGCCGACGAGTGGATTGTTCGGAAAACAAATAAAAAAAAAACGATGATATATATTTTTTTTTGAATTAAATATAATAATTATATTATACCGATCTCTCTCGAGTAATCGGAATAAAAGGAAAGAGAATTAGTAACGGAAAAGTACAAATGTTAGAGATCACGGTTGTTTTTGTTGGTTACGCCAATGCGCGTATAAATATTGTTGGAATTATATGCCCCAGATGACATTTTCAACAGGGGAAGATTTTTTTTTGTGTTTAAAGGGTTGTCGTAGAAAAGAAAGTGAAATTATCGGGAAATAATAAAAGAAGGAACGAACAAAAGGAACAGAGAGAGAGTCCTGCCGAAATGTGACGCCACGTTTGATCCATCCCTTCATTTCCCTCCCCCCTCTCACACCCTCCTATTCGTATATATATATATAAAGGGTAGTCCAAAAGTTCTGAAGTATTTTTATCAATCAATGAAGTATCATTTCAATTGTAAATCATGTAGAAACTTTTTGGGCTCACCCTGTATAGAGAAGAAGAAGATTAAATTACAAAAAGGTCAAAGAATCCTGAAGGCTGCTGCATCTTCCTTTCCTTTTCTTTCCTTTTCTTTCCTTTCCTCTCTCTCTATATACAGGGTGGGACATTGAAAAAGGAACATCCTAGATTATTTTTTCTTTTATTCGTGAATAAAAAAATGTTAGAGGAAGAAAGTAAAAATATTTTAAAGGATCCAACTAGTAGTAGTAGTAGTAGTAATAAGATAAATTTCTTTTCATTGTTAATATTTATATTTTCTTTCTAAAAATAAAAAAAATTTGTAATATAAATTTCATTTATAAGATGAGAATTTTTCCCCTAACGCAGCATGCTGCGTGTGCCTGCCATCGTTCGTCTAGGAAAACTATGAACGGTTCAGGAATTATACTATTTAGGTTAGAATCTTGAAAAGAATATTTTTCTTCGAAGATCCCGAACAGATTGTCGAATGATGGTGACGGTCAGTTGGGTCTTGTTGAGTCCCAAAAAGATCAAAATAAATTATTATAGTGGACTCTAAGAGTGGTGGGTTGAAAAGTTTGGAAAGTGTGTGTTGGTGGTGGGGGGGTTTCAGCTGGGTTCGAAACGTGTTTTTCTCATAGATGATGGTTTTAGAAAGAAAGGAAAAGTTGAAAGATGTCGTTGGGACTTAGTGGAAGAAGACCTTGGTTGAAGAAGGGTGGGTGGTAGTGGTGGTGGTGGTGGTGGTGGTGAGAGTAGAAAATTGTTGTTCAGGAATTAAGATTGAATCTTTGTAGGAAATCATTGTAAATTTGTTTAGGGAATTTAAATAGGGTATAGAAAATATTTTTGAGGTTATATTAATAATTTGTATGGTGTTGTATCTCAATCATATAAAGGTGTTGTTCCAATTGAAATATCTCATCCTGTATATATAAACTTAATTCTAATTACAGTAAAGTAAGAAAAATGAAATGAGAGATTGATTTTTTTTTACATTTTTGTTTATTTTTCTTTAGAAATCATTGGCGGAGGTGGTGGCGGCGGATGCTGTGGAAAAAGAAGAAGGAAAGCTAAAATACGGGAATAAAGGAATAAAACAAGTGGAAAATAAAACGATGCTAGGTGCGGTAGTAATAGTAGTAGTATTAGTGTCGACGATGATGACGATGACAATGGTTATTAATACGTGACACACAGTGCAGGGTCTCGCGTGTTGGTGTGCCCGCGGGTTTCAAGTGTGCACGAGTGTGTAAAAGTGAAGAAGAAAATATCACATATATATGCACACACATCCATTATATATATATATATATATATATATATAAGAAAAGGGGTGAACGTACAGTGAGTGTTGTAATTGAAGTAGTGACAAACAAAAAAAAAAAAGAAAAGGAAAAGGAAAGTAGAATATTAAAATAATAACTAATATTAATAGTAATAATAATATCTATAATAATAATAATAATAATAATAATAATAATAATAATATACAAATTAATTATAAAAAGAGGGGTGTCGTTCGATGTGGAAAAAATAAAATAAATAAATTAATTTGATTAAATACAAACAAATAAAAAACGGGGGTGTAGGGTAAATGCAATGGAGTAGCGCTTGTGGTGCGGGTTTTCTTTTTTTTTTTTTTTTTGAAAAAAGTGAAGAAGATTGTAAAAAAGGAAGGAAAGAATAAGAAATATAATTAAAGAAATTCTTCATCTCTCGTCGTGCAGCAAGCAGTAGAAGCAGCAAAAGAAGCAGCAGCAACAGCAACAGGATTGGTGGAAATAAGAAGAAAGGGGTTGAGGAGGAGGAGGGGGTGGTGTGTATAAGCGCGTACACATATGTATAATACGTGCGCGTATGAGTGCGTGATCGCGCGCGTACACGTACATAATTTTCATTCGAGACTCAAACGGTGAATTAAATATTACCGACTACGCGGATTTTTCGTTTGTTTGTTCGTCGTTGTTGTTGTTGTTGTTGTTATTATTGTTGTTAATAATTTCGGCGGAAAGAAGATTAAAGCTGCCGGCTAAATTTGCGGGAAGAAATTCGAAGGAGATCCGCCGGACTGCCTTCCACAGCTGACGTCATTACCGGTGAGTAATCAAACTAACCTCAATTTTTTATTTTAAAGGTTTTTTTCTCCCTCCATATGTGTGTAATATCCGCCATCTTGAATTTAATCGAATTCAAATGATATATATATATATATTTGTGTTTTGTTTTGTTTTTGAATTCGATTTAATGAAAATATTATCGAATTAAAAGTATATATTTAAATAATATATAATTGTTTTTGTTATATTAATATTATTATTATTATTATTATATAATTTATTTATTTATTTATTTATTGAGATACATAACGATATCATAAAAATATTATCGATTATTATATATGTGTTTCTCTCTTGTTAACAATTAGAATCAATAGGTTCTCCGATAATGGTGGATAAAAAAAAAATCTGGATGAAACGTAATCTCATTGTGTACTACGCTTGACGAATGTGTGTGTTAGTTGTTATAACGCGTGCGCGCTCGTGTACGTACGTGTGCTCAATGTGTTTGTTACAACACTTGTTGCATAAACATGGGGATAGATATCACGCCTCGAGGATAGATAATTATTATCTGTAAATGTATAAAAGGACGAGAGAAAATATAAACAGCTGTTTCAGGTTGCAACTCTCCCTCTCTCTCTCTCTCTCTCTCTCTTTTTCTTTGTATAAAATTTTCTCGACTTATCGATAATATAAATTGTGTCGTCACCTTATATGTTCTTATACTAATATTACATTCAATAGTTTGATATCGATGATCGATAACTCTTAATGAATAAGATTAGAATATTAAAGGAAAAAAAAGAAGACAAAAAAAAATATATATATAATAAAAAAAAGTAATAAGAACCTATTAACAATAGTTAACCTTCGTCATTAAAATTGAATCATTCGCATTAATTTATTGTATCTTTCTTCTCCTAATCGAGATGATTCACAAGCTGATTTAAAAAAAGAAATAGAAAAAAGTATAACGATTGGTAACTATCATTAAATTAGAAATAAAAAAGAATTGTTGCTTTAATTTATTTCTTTTCCGCGTGATTTGTTTTTATTTTCTTTTGGGGGGCGGAGGGGAGTATTATAATCTATTATTATCAACTTTTGATCATTGTAAAATTTTGTTACCATATATAAAAAATATCTTTCATGCAGGTACATATATATATCTGCAATTGTAAGTGCAACTTGGTTAAACACGTTTGTCGTAGGTGTTTCTGAGTTAAATAGTATGAATCATATATATATATATATAGTTTGTATTCATTGTGATGATGGTGCAGCTCGGTGCAAGTTGGTGCATTCACCTCGGGCTAGTAGTTCTGCTTTAATCCAAGAGCCATACCCTTTTCATATAGATGTAATATTTTTACGTAGGTATATGTGTATGTATATACATGCAATCGTGCATACATATATATCGAATGTACACGTCATATAGAAATCTCAACGAGTACTACACATATTTTTTCTCACATCTACCTTTTTAACCATAATATATTTATCGGTTTTTTTTTTTAACAATATATAATAAAACGAATGATTATTCCAATCACCGCTTATATTTTTGTATAATCTTTTGCGACAACCACAATTCTTGCAAAATATATATATATATATATACAGGGTGTACTAAAAGTATTATTATTATTATTATTTTCTTTTTTTTCCAAACTTATCTTTCCCAAATTATTATTATAATTTTTAAAGATTACATAATAATACCTTTATTGCATTTGACTCATCTTTACATATTTTTTATTATCAAAAAATATTCATTATATCTCTTTAATTATAATTGGTACATATGTTAAGTATTGTTTGTTTTAAAGTAACACTATTACAAAATTTACACAACGATGATTAGTATATTGTACGACTCATGACAAACGTTTATTTCTTTTTTTAAACGATGACTATGAGATGATATATATCTATATATAATATATATATATATATATATATATTTGTGTGTAGCAATGTATGCGTGTGTGCAGGTGCAAGTTTTACCTTTTCAATTATGGATTATATACGTTTTAAATATTTCGATACTTGTTACACGGTTTTTTTTTTGTTTTATCATCATGCTATTTTTATTTGTTTGTTTTTTTTTTTTTTCCTAATCTTACACCCGTTCACCCCACCCACTCCTCCTCCCATCCTCATTGTTTTTATCTTTTTGACTATTTGTTCTATCGTCAGGTCAATTATACCTTATGTCGTCAAACACATTGGAATTTGTTAACTATATAAGATTAGTAGTAGTCCTCACGATGGTTGTTCAATGCTGCAATGCAGCAGTCCTTGCTTGCTGCATTACAACAAGCAAGGCAACTTCTTTGTGAACGTGCACGCATCACACACATCCTTCTATCTCTCTTTTTCTCTCTTTTTAAACTCTTTCCACATTCTCCCTACTCATCGCCATTTTGTAAGTCCGAACCCGCGCAATTCAACTTCCTGGAAAAAAAGAAAAAAAAGAAAACTATTGATGAATGTATATTTTCGTGTGTGTTTGTTTGTATCCATGATCTTTAATAATTTGTTGTAACTTTTTAATTATAATATAATATTTTTAAAAAGATTTATATTGTTTTTTTTTATTATATATATATATATTTTAGTATAGTATAATATAGTAAATTTATTATCGTAGTATACTGTACAGTATTATTGCATTATAGTATATTACTATATATTGCAATTAATATACTATAGTATACTGAATAAGTATACATATATATTTTAGTATAATATAATGTGTGTAATTAATTTATTATCGTAGTATACTGTACAGTATTATTGCATTATAGTATATTACTATATATTGCAATTAATATACTATAGTATACTAAATAAATATACATACATATTTTAATATAATATAATATAATAAATTTATTATCGCAGTATACTGTATTGTATCATTACATATTGCAATTAAATATATTATAGTTATAATGAAAAATGGTAACAATATAAAATATATATTATAGAAAATACACTAGATTATTATAATTAATAAATTTTTCTTGTAATCGGTCTGTTTCAGTACATAATGCGCTAGGGGTGATGGAGACAGTGGGCAAACAGGTCCAGGTAGTGAGTGGACTGGGGGTGGGGGGCCCAGTGGGCCCGGTCGGCCCAGTAGGGGGAGACCTGCACCACCATCACCATCCTCACCCCCATTCGCATCCACCGCACCCGCACTCCCACCCCCACGGTCATCCCCATGGGAGTCACGGGCATTCGCTTGTTGGCGGTACGTCGACCCCTGGTAGGGCTCAGGCTCAACCAGCGGTTTCGCATAACCAGCATTTGCCTCCGAGATCCACCCCCGTACAAATGCACAGGTATGCCAACATGAGATAAATTATTAAACATATATCTACAATTTTTATATTTTTTATTTTTTACAAAACGCTAATCCAAACAATGTTCATTACTTCTTTTGTTATTTTTATCTAATCAATAATTATTATCTTTATTTTTTATCATGAATTATTTATGCGTCGACCAAGTATAAAATTCTAATTAGAGTTTTAACTAAAGTTTTCTTCTTCTTCTTCTTTTTCTTTTCGTTTTACGAAAAGATTCGTTATCTCGTTTATAAACTTAGTTTCTATTTGGAATGTTAAATCTTCTAACTTTGAATATCAAAAGATCACGGTCATGGTCATTACACAGTCACGGTCGTGGCATTAATTAATTGATGAGTATAACTTCTGGATATTAGATTCGTTGAAATTCGAAATGATAATGTTGAATAACACATTGACAAGGTATTAAATTCCTAAAAAGGGTTAATTGTTTTAACTCTCTTTTATCATCACTATCGTTAAATCGAACGAGTAATCTGTACAGACACTACTAGTTTGTTAGTGTGGTAGTCAAATCCGTGCGACCTTGAAACGAAAAAGTTCAAGCGGAGTCTGTGCCGACACACGATGAGAATGAGTTAGTGAGTAACTGTGTGTGTATGTGTGTCTGCTGAGAAAGAGATAGCAGTAGAGTTTAGGCGCCACTCGACATACGATTACAGTATATATATATTCACATGTTGCAACTATTAACAATTCAATGCATAATAATAAATTTAGCGATGACTGCAATAAGTTTTGGTCCCTTGTTAAATTTACAAACGCTTAAACATATTCACGTACGTGTTAACTTACAATGTTCATCAAAAATCTTTTTCTATCTACGCACTTGGCTAAATTTCGTAAACTCCTGTCGCATTACCAAACATTATTTTCGCTATTATAGTAAACGTTAAGTTTCTTAAATGTGTTGGTTACACAACTATACGTATACATACACATGTGTAATGCCGCACAAATATTTAAATCAGTGAGATAAAAAAAGAAAGATAAATAGATAGAATTGAATTTTGTTTGAATTGTGACCTCGAGATTTAAGATTTGAAAAAGGGTGTAAAGGGAGGGAAAGAGAGAGAGAGAGAGAGAAAATCTGCTGTAGCAGGAAGAAGTGTAAGATAGAAAGAGATAGCGCTTGATATCGGTGGTGGGGAACAAAGATGGTGGCAACGGAGGAGTAATAGGGGATAAGTAGTGGGGGATCTAGGGAAAAAGAGAAACGAGCTATGCCGAGTAAAGCCGAACCGAACCGAACGAAGCGTCGAGCAAGCTCGACCTAACTTTAACTATTTCCAACACGAATATACGTATACGTATGTACGATGTATGTGTATGTGTGTGTGTTTGCATGTTGCTGCGTATGTGCGTCGTTCTTGCGCGTGTTGCGCATGCGCGCAACGTTTTCTTGCTGCTACTGCTACCTGTCGATTCTAACCTCAAACGTCAACGTGTGCAACGTTGATCTTTCATTTCGCGTGTTAGATTCTGAATTAAAATTTTGCAATTCGCGCGTTTTTTGTTATTGCATTTATTGCAGAACCGCGATTGGACAGGGATAAAAACATTTAAAGAATGCGGAGGGTGGGGGGGAGCGAGAGAAAAACGAGGGGGTTAATTTTTAGGTTAACCAAAAATAGAGGAAGTGCTCCCCTCTCTCTCTCTCTTTTTATTGCAAGTTGTTTTGTGATTAAGCATAAAAAAAATAATAAAAATATAAAAAAGAAAATACTGTAAAAAGTTTCTTAAAGTGAGGGAAAAAGAAGGAAGAGGAATTGGCGTAAGCTTTTTAGTGTAGAGTTGGTGGATAAAAAAACATACACATATATCCATTCTATTGGGCGATGCGCCAGGAAAGAGAAGAGAACAGTCGCGAAAAGTGGTGGAAAGGGATCTTTCAAAGAGTCGAGGTTATGACTCGACCCGATGAAGTAAGTCACACGCGGTTTATTTTCATTCTTACCGATTCCTTCGGTAAGAACATTTACATAAATTTATAGTAACTTTAGAAAAATAAATTGACGTGTTAAGAGGTCTTACCTATAAATAAAATTTAATTCCCTAGGATTATATTAAAATGCAATAACAAATATATATACGTATACGTGGTAGTTTCTTTTATATTTTGTCTTTTTATAATGGAATAAACAACAAAGATTAGAATATTCTTAATCGAGGAATCTATTACGAAAGATAAAGAAAATGGCGGGAAATTAGATTAGGAGAAACTCTTATTTAAATTTCCGTAAAGTTCTTAAAAAACCATCAAACACGAGCACGACCCGTTCTTTTTCTTTTTTAAAAAACGTGTTTCCTTGAAAACATGAGAACGTGATTTTCGAAAAAAAGAAAACAAAGAATACAATTCTAATCGTCTACCGATCAACGTAGTCATAAAATTTATATTCCGTGAGAGTTGCGCATGCGCAGAACTAGTGAAACTCGGAGACGCGGGAAAAAGATTCAGATATTGAAAGAGAAATAGAAAAAGAAAGAGAGATAAATAGATAAATAGAATAAATAAAAGAAACAGGATGTTTTTCTTTCTCTTTATAGAAAGACAGAAAGAAGAAGAAGAAAAAAACTAAAAAGATAGAAACAGAGAGAGAAGAAAGAAAGAAAGAAAGAAAGAGTAACGAACGATTCTTTATCTCTTTTATGACGCGCATCTTTCACTATCATGTGTATTTAATATACGTATATATATGCATATTTGGTGAGACTGTCAGTGAGTGTGTGTGTGTATGTTCTGTTCAAGAATGTATGTATGAGGGGGTATATAGGAGTATGCGTGCATGAATATTGTGGAGGAAAGCAGACCGTCTGGCTGGCTTGCGTGGGAAAAGCATGAGGAAGGAGTGGGAGGAGTGAGGAGGGGCCCTGACGATAGAATGAAGGGGGTGGGATGGGGAAAGGGATAGAAAGGTAGTTGGGTGGGGGTAGAAGCGTGACGAAGACGAGGATGAGACATGATAACGGTTCGATTCGATCGTTCCTCTTTCTCTTCTCCTGTCCGTTACTATCTTCGTTCCTCAATATACATATTTACAATATATGTTATATACATATCAAATTTATACATATCAAATTTATTTAAAGAAAAAGAGATAAAATGAAAAATCAATTTCAATTGAAAATAGAATGAATGCATATGTGTTGTATGCTTCTTCTTATCAATAATTTAAAATACCTTTTCTGTGTGTGTGTGTGTGTGTCTGTGACTGATAATGGAAGATTTTCAAATATGAATGAGAGAACATTTTAACATACAATTTTGAGTTTGTTTCTTTTTTATAAACGTAGTATTGTTATTATAACGAATAAATTAGAATTATGTAAGGGGTGAGATTTGTTAATAAATTTTCTCACGATTATTAATTATTTATACTTTTTTTCGGATTGGTATATAATAAATGTATAGAAGAATCTTTTTTAGATTCGCAATTAGATTTATTTTGTTCTATTTTTAACAAGGTCTGTTGTTGATGTATAGGTCATGTTATGGGTTAGTAGTATGGTAATATAATTAGAAATTGTAATTAATTAAAACGAGTTCCGTGAATATTTCCGCCGCAACCAACCATTGGTGCCATTATTTAAAAACGATGCAACAATAATACAAATACACAAGCGCGCGTGTAAAAAAAATGTATATTAACGAGGCACTTCTCGGTAGGGTTATAAATACGGGCGTTGATCCGTCGAACAGAACGGGCATATATTTTTAAAATATCTCTATCTCTTTTTTCTTTTCTTTCTTTCTTTCAATTTATAGTAGTAGGCCTGTTGGTTTGTTGGAATCTGCAAAGATGTTATTCTATATATATATATATATATACATATTATTTATATCGGCAATTTCATTTATAATTCGACGTAATTTTTAATTGAATTTGATCAACAAAATTGATCACAATAAAATCTTTGTTTATATATTACTTAATAAAAATAAAAATGAAAAATTGTATTTTTCAATTTGAAATCGTAAAGTTTGATATAAATATTGAAATTGAATCTAATTGAATTGAATTGAAATGTATCCAAGTTTAATGAAACATACTGTATTATACGTGTTCTTCTTCTTCTGCTCTGATAATCTAGACAAGAAAAGAAAATATAAAAAGGTAGATAAAAAGAAAGATAGAAAGTCTCTATACGAGTTATCATCGTGTATGTAAGAGTTAGAGAAAGAGAGAAAGAAAATAT
Organism: Polistes canadensis; assembly: GCF_001313835.1. Lineage (NCBI taxonomy): Eukaryota > Metazoa > Arthropoda > Insecta > Hymenoptera > Vespidae > Polistes > Polistes canadensis. The sequence goes on from NW_014569646.1 coordinate 218,258, forward strand.
CCAGTCAGTGATAGTTTAAAAGAAAGATGGCGGTAATCGAGAAAACGTCGGCCATTCTGACCGTAACAAGACAGGAGGTTAATGGTGCGATTCTTATTGAAAGCCATTTCAACGAAGATTCTAAAGAAAATCATTTTCATGAATATATATTTAAATAGATTTTCATTACTTCCCTTCATTTCTTGTTTCTTATAATTTATTGTTATTCCTTGCTTTGTTTTGTGCTTTTCCTTGCTTTGTTTTGTGCTTTTCCTTGCTTCTCTTTTTATTTTGTATTCGTAATGCACGCAAAAATGGCGGACAAAAATAGTAATGGCGGAAGAGTTGAAAAATTAAAAAAAAAGGAAAATAAAAAGAAGACATGATAATTGAAAAAAATGATCATACACAGTTTGTGATATTTCTTTACTTATCGACTTGACTATAACCATGTACGTGGTTGTTTAAAAGTAGGCGAGTAAACATGCTAGTGGGAAGAGAATAGGAGGAGGAATAGGAAGAAGAGTGAGAAGAGAGAAGGGGGGAAGGTATAATTGGTCACATGCAAGGAGGAGTAGTTTGATAGAGATTACTTCATCTTCCACTTTTGTTCTTTTCCTGGTAAATGCATTCCAATGTTAAGTATCTTAGAAGTAATATAATATAATCTTAAAAGTTACTAGACGATATAATAAAAATTAGCCAATTAGCTTTCGTTTTTTTTTAAGTCCTTAGGTTAATTTGAAATCAATATTCTTTCCGATTGGTTAAATCCAGCAACAATTATTTGTTGAATTTTATTAATGGGGATACGTCACAGACGTCTTCTCATTGGTCGGATCTACGTAATTAAATAAATCAATAATCGAAAATATTGATTTGGAAATAAGTTTATCCAATAAATCTTGTTTTAAAACGTGTGGGATGAATCGAAATAAGTAAAGGTCTAGATAAAATAGGCTATGAAGAAATTTGCGGAAGTGCGATGATGATGATGATGATGATGATGGCGAAAGGGGTCTTGAAAACTAACTAATGCAGGGAAAAGGTTACACATGTACTATTGCTGCTTCTGTTGGTGTGCAGCTGCTGCTATTGGTAGATTATATACTACTATGTTCTATGTGTGTATTTGTGAATTGAACAGAGACACACACACACACACAAATATATACGGAAAGGCATGCAAGTAAGCAAGCAAGCAAAGTAAGTTTGAAAGCAAGACGAAAATGCGTGGTCGTTTGTGTGTCCCTGGAACTTCCGGCTTACATTCATACTCTCTCACGCGTTATATACGTTGAAAACTTCTTGATACAAAGCAGAGCGTGCGCGTAGAGTAACAGCAATAGCAATAGCAGCAACAGCAGCAGCAGCTTTATCGACTTTAGTTCGCACAAACAAGTCCGCGAACCAGGTGAAGCATGTGCAAAGGTCTTAAGACTTCGTTTCTTGAGTCTACGCCTTAAAACTTTTTCTTCCTTTGCAGGGTTTCTCAACCTAATTGTTTATTTTTAATATAATAGCTATTTTTTAATTACACCTGCAACTAAAATTTATTTTTTAACTTGTATAGGAGAACTTTTTAATTTGTATAGATTACGTTTAGTATTGTATAATATTAATGGAAGGGCTTTAATACTTCTGTTTTTTTTATAATATTTTTATAGATACTCTGAACAGAAAACAAGGTTATAAAGGGTTGAATATATTTCTTCTATTCAAAGTTTTATCCTACTCTCTCTCTCTCTTTCTCTCTCTTTCTAATATAAAAGAAGTTAACTTTCTAATCACTTCTAAGCCATTCGATTTTATTTCTCTCTAATTTACGAGAATTAACTTGAAAACACGTTTTAACCCAACTTCGTAGTTTTCTTCTTTACGATTGGTCAGATTAGTTAACTCCTTGTTGAATTCTATTGGTGTGCATGTTATATGTCTTCCTATTGGTCGAACTTTCATCTCTATTTTATTTATCTTCTTACTATTTTCCTATTAATAGAAAATGGTGTTCGAAAAGATTTTTAAGCCATACTTCAGGAGCGTATATCATAGAAAAATCATGAAAAGATAATAAAAAAAAAAGAAAACATTTAACTTTTAATTGTAAATTATATTACCGAAGGTTATAGGTTAAAATTTTGTAGGGCAACATTGGTTGTTATATTTAGATGACCCTTTTATACGTAAATAATACGTGCAATATCAGATATTGTCTATTTAATATTAAAAATATTCGAACTATCTTTTTCCATTCCGGCCATCTTTATTTCTGTCTTTTTCTCTCTCTCTTCTACACTGTAACAAATTAATCTTTCACGTAACTTTATAAATACATAGAATGTCGACGTTGACCCCAAATGCCAATTTAGTTCAATTCCCCTTTTACGTTTTTCTTCTTCTTCTTCTTCTTTTTATCTTATTTCATAAATTTTATTCCAGGAGAGAGATATTTCCAAGTACACGTTGGTGTAAGGTTGAAAGTAGTCAACCGTAAAAACGTTTATCGATCGTTGCAAGTCAGGTTAACGATAGGATCGATTCGAAACATTTCTAAGTCGACGAACTATAGAAAGATCTTTTATTTATTTGTTTTATTTTATCATACTTTAGAAAAGAAAGAAACGAGAATAATATATATACTATATATACTATATTTTCCTCGTAAAATATAGATTGGACGAAATAAAACATAAATAAATTCATATTTAATCATAAAAACAAACCTACATGTTTTTCTCTTTTTTCTTTTCCCTTAAATAGAATAATTTTGTAACATTTTTTTTTGTTTAAATCATACACATTATAAACTTTACCAAAAAAATAGAGAAAAGGAATATATATTCTACTAACAACCTGCACATTAAAATTTTTTTTCTCACAAAGAGAATTATTACATAGATATGATTAAGAATTCGTATATATATATATATATATATATTAATAAAAAAGTTTTCCCAAAAGAGTTTTCGAAGGTACGATGAAGTTTCATTTACGAGCACGTTCCTCATTCTCACAGAGGTGTCCCGTTTTATGTAAGCTGCATGCATGGCCTGCGTTCTACGCTTGTATGCAACGTTACATAGAGGAGAGGTCTATCGATCCTAACGCGTCTCCCTTATTTACCACCCCCTCCCCAACCCTCTTCTCACTCTCTCTCTATTTCTCTCTCTCCCCTTTCTTTCCCTTCTCCACCCTATTTTCCTCTATCCATCTCTCTTTTTCTTTCTTGCACGCTCGTTCAGCGCGTCCTGCTTCTCGGTGAACTATATATACGTGTATATATATATGTATATGTATATATGTGTATATAGCACGGTACAGCTGTGTTTGAGTTTTCCTATTTTCATGTCCACGTTTCGCTTTCTTCTCAGTATCGATCAACCAAAGCCAGTTCGTCCTCAACTAAGGAAGAACTAACTCGTCGTTACCCATAAATTCCCCCATAAGACGACGACGACGACCACCCCTCAAGCACACTCGATAGAAAACTTTTTCATGCACAGCATCATTACGTCCAATGGGTTTAATGATTTTTCTTTTTTTTTTTTCTTTTTTTAAATTAGATTAAAATTCATATAATAATAAACCCTTCCCATAAGGATTTATTATCGAATACGATATTCCGTCTATATATGATTTCTATATGAAACGTGTGTTTGTATGGTAATTATATTTGTAAAAATATATTTTCTTTTGTTTTAATCACACACATGGTGATTTTTTATTTCATTGTTTTAACAAGACCCCGACGAGTGTTTTAAGAATCTAGGGATAAATTGTTGGAATGTTTTACAACTTTTTTTTCCTTGTCTCTATCTTTCCTAGGGATATGACTGACCATAGGTCGATTGTCGTCTCTCTCTCTCTCTCTCTCTCTCTTTAAGGCTCATTAGAAAAAGAAAGAATAAACATAGTAGGAACGTATATCAAAGAATAGTAGTGGGGGTTGTGTTAGAGGTGGGAGGGGGTCACTGACCGTTACGTCATCAAGCAACCATAGACTAGAGAAGACCATCCGTTGACCGATCGCTAATTTTGATAATGTGTTGGAATTTTAATATTATATATATAACATATGTGTTTATGTCCGAAATAACATTCGTAGAAACTTAAATATATGTATGGAAATTTTTATGAATGTCAGTCAGTAAGAGAGAAGTTGCACAATACTAATTTATAAACATGATGGATTATGCATACAAATTGTATGTTTTATAATTTATATAAATTGTTTCGTTAAAAAAGGTGTTTTCTTTTTCTTATTTAATTATATAAATACAATTTTTTTTTAAATATAATGCATATATAACGGAAACAATATTTAATAATCTAAGATACTTTAGAAATCTCGGCAAAAATAAGTAATCTTATCGCGAGTTAAATATTTTTTTGTATATATAAAATATTAATCTTTTTTTCTTTCTTTTTTTTTTTAAACGATGAAAAGAGCATTTCTCATAATATTCCTCCGTCTATCTCGTTTTTTTGATATCGTCACTTTTTTATAAGTCGAATTCTCAAGGTCAAAGGATGACTCACTTCCAGTAAATCGCGTTGATGGGTCAGTAATACGAAGAATGTTATGCGTTGCATCTGTCGTGTCCGAATTTATCTCATATATAACCGGACGTCGCTTTTAAAACTTCTTAGAGATATATATATATATAAATATATGCATCTTTCTCTTTCTTTCTAACACAAACTAAATTATATATATATATAGTAATCTCTGCGAATAAGTTACATGAGTCATAGAGAAAATAGATTCATTTATACATAAGTTTATTTAAATGTATAATTATATGTAGATAGGTTCTGAATAGAATATGGCCGCCGTAGTAGTGTTTATATAAACACGTATAAATATATTCTCATTAAAGTAATATTTCTCTCTGGAGAGGAGGAGACGCAGCTGTTTAGAACAGAAAAGCGCATTCACCTTATCATCAGCGACAAGAATATGGTGGTAGATTGTATTATTCGTAGCTGTGTGTGTGTCTATATGTTCCCCCTTTTTAAGCGCATGCGCAATAAAACAGTTGCGTGTATGCGTTCGTAGCTTTGTACGGAGCATGCGCAGAACGATAATCTCCACCTCGCCACGTGCTACATATACGGCGTCCATCATCATTCGCAATACCACGAGTGGGAACCAATAGCAACGCTTTATCACGAATCGTCATTTCTTTGAATATTCTCATTGGTTATATTTACTTCCACTACTTTACCACTACAATTTTAACTTCATTTTTTCTTGTGTATAATATATGTTTACCGGCATAGTGGGAAATCCGGTAATGCTAGCAATACCTCCCCTCCGGCATTGTCCGCAATGCAAAGCGTCTCTTGACAAAGTCGGAAATGTATTCATATGCATATCTTGTCTAGTTGTTAATTTTTTGTTTACATTTATTCCTGGTAAAGATAATAGTTTCTCCCAATCATTTTTGTTTTTGATATATAAAGTAAAAAAGGATCTCGTGACGTATAATTATATATATATACGGTAGAAAAAATCAAAATAGTTTTTCTTATGTTTAGAAAAGTCGTCAGGGTTGCGTCAGGGTTGACATCGATAAAGAAGTTTAGGAATGTATCTAATTTGTTGGATTATAAATGAACAAGTTTAGAGTTATTCTGATTGTGAGTTAACTATTATAGTAAAGTAAATCGTTATATTTGTGGTAAGAGAAAATACTGTGCGTTGTGTAACATAGGGAAATCGTTCCTAATGTCTATATTTAATAGTCATTATTTAGAAATAGTGTATTTATAAGATTAAATGCTATATGCTAACTAATGTCTAACAATAATTCATTTAAAACTACTATTTTAAACAACACGTTAGATGATCTCATACATTACCTAACCTAACAACACATCTTTCTCAAAACATTAATCATAATTAAGAACTTTAAAAAAAAGAAAAAAGAAACCATTCTAACAAAGAACCTTCACTCGTAGGCCGACGCAGAATTACGTGAACATCAAAAGCAGCAGTAGTCCGGTGTCACCGAGAACTGCCGGCGCAGGAACGTCGTATGTCCAAGGCGGTGCAGCAGCGGCATCGTCAGCGGCTGCTGCAACGGGAGGAAGCGGTGCCACGAGCTCGGGTGCATCAGGTCCATCGAATAGCAGCAATAGTAGCGGCGGTGGCGGCGGCAATAGTGGTAGTGGTGGTGGGGGCAGCATTAGCGTAGTTGGCGGTGGTGGCAGCACCGTCAACGCTGTTGTGGTTGGAGGAGGAGGTGGAGGAGTGAGCGTGGTAGCGCAGCCTGGCGGAGGAAGTGGAAACAGCGGAAATGGCGGCAACTGTTCGGTTGTTGGAGGAGGAGGAGGAAGTGGTGGTAGTAGTAGTAACAGTAATAACACCGGTGGAAATGTCAGTGGTGTTAGTGGTGTATCAGGGTCCAGTGGGAATCCAAATGGTGGTGGTGGGATTGGATGTGTTGGAAGTGGTGGAGGTGGAGGTGGTAGCGGTACTGGCGGCGGCGGTGGTGCTGGTCCACCAACCGGTTACGTTGCTTTACCAATACCAGGTGGTTTACGATACATCCATCCTTATCCACAAACTTCATCGTCGGTGTCCTCTGGCTCGGTAGTATCATCGGTTTCAGCAACTTCAGCAGCAGCCGTAGCTGCGGTAGCCAACTCGGCATCAGCAGTCGCAGCCGCAGCCGCTGTGGCAGCTGCAGCCGCGGCTGCTGCTGCTGGTACTGTACCACCAACTTCTGTACCAGCAACTGCATCAACTGCTAGCATCAGTCAAACACCACCGCCTCCTACGGGAACCGGATATGTTCCGAGGGATGCCTATCGTGGCCCCACTACAAACGTAGGTATTTTCCCCCATCGAGAATATGCCGTCTTATGTTTTGTTTTTCCCCCAACTTGTTTTTAGGCTCTTATAAAGAGAGGTTCTTCATCTCCCTTTCTCTCTCTATTTCTCTAGTTTTTATTGTAACGCGAATATCTGTCTCTATCGTATTATCTGCTAAACTTCGAACTTGAAAAGAATTTTAAAAATGCCCGCCTTTTTCACCCGCCATATTTCGACATCAATATTCAAATTCCTTTCGATTTCCCGCAATTCTATTATCGATTCTCGATTATTTGAAGAGTTTTGTTAAGAAGCAATAGTATGATTAACATTATTGCGCGTTTCTGTATGACCAGTTCATTTTCGTCTGTCGCTCGGTATTTGTTTGATATCTTTGAACGCAATACCGACATTGTATAGCCGGCATTTGTCCAATATTTTGCACGTGGTGTAGATAGTATTGCGGAATTAGTAAAAGTTTGTTCATTTTCATTTCCTTTGAAATAAACGACGAAATATAGTGAGAATAATGAATTTTAGAGAGTTCATCGATTTGTTTAATATTTTTCAAGAATGTTCGCATAATTTATTCGATTCGATGATCCAATATTATCAAAAATTTCCTAATCGTCCACATATTAGTATGGAAGACATACTGGATACTAGACAAGCTTCACTTTTAATAACTCAATGGTGTGTAATATATAAAACAAAGCCCACAGTTATTGAATTTATTACCAGTGAAGCTAATAAACCAGTTAATCCTAGGGAAGTAAATTGTCCAGCGTATTTTTCTTCTATTCTATCATCACATGATAATTATTTAAATATTTCAAATAAAATATCCAAGATGGATTCTAATTTTCTATCACTTAAGGTATTTACTATATTTACTATATAATTAATTTAATAAGTAGAAATTATTATACTATCGTATTACCATTTGCTATCATATTGTCTATTTAAGATGATAATATTACTCCCTCAAAAAAAAGAAACACGTGTATACATAAAATTAGTTACAATCACTTAATCGACTTTATAGTAATTGTGTATTTATGGTTAATCAAAGTAACTGCAACTTGAAACATTCTACATCTGCATCCGTAAGGAAATATAAAATATAAGAGATATACTTGGATGTAAGCATAAATGTACATGTCTACCACAGTTATGGTTCTGTCCTTGACTTTCACCATGCGTGGGTCTCCTCTCTTTCTATTTTTTCTCCTCCTCTTTCTCATTGACAATCCAGTCAGTTCTTTCACGCAATCATTTTAGTATTCTCCAAATGAAAGTATTCGTAAAAATTATACTTTAATAATCAAATCATTGTAAATCATTGTCGTTCTAATTGTAAAGAATTTATCTATGTATCATTTATATTTGTTTAGGAATTCTATGTTGAAGTAATGCTTGTTAAATTATTTTATTTGTACAAAACTCAATGGTATAGTTTCGCATTAATTGCCTGATGAAATATTTTTTAAATCAATTGAATAGTATGAGTCATTATTACATTTATTTATAGTTATTACGTACTAGATTAAGGCTTTATCAATGCTAAAAATAAAATATCGCTAGAAAATATCTCAAAAAATTTATGATGGAACAGGAGTTGGTGTAGGCGAGTGAAAGTTGCATTGATCTAATCATATGATGTGTGTATTACTTGTACGAATGTATATATATATATGTACAGGGTGTCCTGTAATTAGTGGTACAAGCGATAAACTAAGTCGAAAATGTAGAATCACATTTGTTAGTATATAATTTGGTTTTTAAAAAAAAGTAAAATATAAAAAATTAGTTGATTATGCGGACACTCAGTTGAGCTTGCAACTCTGACTGAAACTAAAAGTCTTATACGATAAGCATAAGAATATAGAACCTATAAAAGAAGTATAATCATATAAACAATGTTTGTAAATATATTAAGAAACCCAAATTGTTCCCTAAACTATTCGATAGTAAGATAGGGTAATATATAGAATTAAAACTGAATGGGGAGCTCTTGTTTACACGACAAATTTTCAAACTTATTTCTTGAAAACAAAGTCATATATGAATATATTTTATTCTATATTTCCCACTTAGCGTTTAATATAGAAACAATTCCTGTTTGCTTGTTCCACCGGTTAGAGCGTACCTTGTATTTATAGATTTATGATACTTATATTGGATAGAAGAATTTAAATAGTTTTCTCTTGGTTTCCTAGCATTGTGTGTAAGGTCGCTAGCATAGCAGCATCGTTTTGGTTGTTATTGCCAAGAATTATATTAACTGACGTCGATGAAAGACAAAATAATATAGTAATGATTTTAATTGTTTTTATAAATATATATCCAATTATCTTATATTCCTGGTATTGTTTAAAAAAGGAAAAGAAGAAAAAAGAAAAAAGAAATACTAAAGATGGAATTAGAAAATAGCAAGTGAGATAAGTAGTATGACCTTTGTTAAAAAAAAGTTATAATAATCGTCGATTTCCAGGGACACGCGACTCACATCATTTGTAGGTATAATCGGCAATGTGCCCTCTCTTGAACGGGGTCATCGATTTTCTTGAAATAGTTTATGCACGAGGATAGGATACTCGAGAGAAAGAGAAAGAGAAAGAGAAAGACAGAGATATTATAAACGCAATAGATAAAAGAAGAATATACGATCCATAAATACAGATTAATTAACATGATTAATTAAACTCTACAATAATCCAAAAATTGGTCCAATTATATTCGAATTATTTATTACTCTCAATTACTAACTCCCAAAAGAATACAGAATTTTACTTCGAATGGATTGGTCCAAGATACCTAAAAGTTTTGTTTACAACTTCTTGTCCGAGAGTCATTTAAAGGTCTCATTTACAAATCTTATATAATAATAATCCGGCTACAGCCAAAACAAAAAAATACACTCCCGTTTCTTTCTTTACTTAAGAAAAAAAAAATAATAATAAACGAACTAATTAGAAATATTGTTTTAAGGTGAACGAGAGGATTGCTATAAGCGTTAACAGTAGTCCATTGTCGCAAGTTGGATTGGGTGTTGGTGTAGTAGCTGGTGAATATGGAGCAGGTAGTATTAATAGTGGTATGGGAAGTGGTAGAGGAGAAAGACCAAGGATGTCCTTGTTGTCATCGGCATCAGTAGCCCCAGCACAAACACCGGCTGTGGGATCGGATTATCATATGCCAAGTGCGAGGAATCCAAGAGTAGGCCTTATACCCGTTCAAACGGATCAGTATTGTAGTCGTACTGCCGTCGAAATGACAACTTTGCAAGATGCCCCGCCGTTTAAAAAGATACGCCTTGGCCCACCAACTCAGGTTCAAATACAATCACAATCTCAGTCACGATGTCAGAGTCTTCCACCAACCGATGCTTGTATCAAACAAGAACACATTGTACCCTTGCAACAACCGTTGAGGATAGACACAAGGGTTTGTATATTTTGTTTTAATTATATTTTAAATAAATTCTTTTGATTTACAAGTATAATCCATTTATATAAGATAATAAGGTCTCCTCATACATTTGGTAATATAGATCTAATTATTTATTTTGTTGTTACGAACAGCCTGCCACAGGTGCGTATACGCCTCAAACGGAAGCGATATCCCCAACGCTTCCAGAGACCAATACGCAAGAAGATGCACAGTTCCGAAGTACGAAGGACGATCTTCTTCAGCAGATTGGTAAAGTCGATCGGGAAATTGCCAAGAGGGAATCCCAGATCAGTAAACTTCGGAAAAAGCTTAAGGAATTGGAGGAGACTGCTAATAAACCTTTGGAGGCTAGCGGTCTTAAGCGACAAATAGAAGAACAGTCGCAACAACCAAAGCATCAATCACTGGCACAGAAAATTTATGCTGAAAATAGAGTAAGAACATTTCTTTTTTCCACATGGTATTCAAGGTGTATCTTTAGCTCCTAAATGGTAATAATATTTATATATTATTGTAATTGTAGAGAAAAGCGGAAGAAGCGCATAGACTTTTAGAAAGATTGGGTCCTAAGGTAGAGTTGCCATTGTATAATCAACCATCGGATACTAGTGTTTATCAAGAAAATCGTACGAGGCATCAAACTTGTATGAGAGCGAGATTAATAGCAAGATTAAGAAGGGAACATGCTGAGAGAGCGTCTCTTCACAGGCAGCAGTCTCAATCTTATGCCATTCTCGTACAAGAATGGCATCGAAAGGTTGAACGATTGGAAGCAAATCCGAAAAAAAAATCTAAAGAAGCGAAGAATCGTGAATTTTTCGAAAAAGTATTCCCCGAATTAAGAAAGCAAAGGGAAGATAAAGAACGTTTCAACAGGGTTGGTGCTCGTGTTAAAAGCGAAGCTGATCTTGAAGAAATTATGGACGGTCTTCAAGAGCAAGAGGTATTATTTTATATACTATACATTATTATCGTAATTAAAAAAAGAATTAAAAAAATAAATAAAGTCTAATATTGGTACTACGTTGTCGGTAATTTACCGACGAGATTCGATGATAACGCCATCTGTTAGGACTTTAATGTACTTGCATCGAAATTAATAATTCTTTATCGATCTTTTTCTTTTTAAATTTTTAATTTTTTTAAATTATAAATGTGTAATGTATAAGAGATAAATAAGTAATTATGTTTATTAAATATTACAGATGGAAGACAAGAAAATGCGTTCGTACGCAGTCATACCACCTCTACTTTTGGATACCAAGCAACGAAGGATCGCATTTCAAAATCGTAATGGTTTACTCCAATTAGAAGAACTTGAAGCTTTACATAGTGAAAGAAAATTAATAAACGTATGGAGTTCAGTGGAGCACGAATTGTTCAAAGAGAAATATTTGCAACATCCGAAGAATTTCGGTGCGATAGCACAATCCTTGGAACACAAGTCTGTTCCAGATTGTGTGCATCATTACTACCTCACTAAGAAAGCTGAAAATTATAAACGATTGCTACGAAGATCTCGACAACGGACACGCAGTTCTCGTAACAATCCTAATAATAAGGTTAATATACGTAGATAATACATTCATTTTATCTCTATGGGTATTTTGAACTAATGAAAATATTAATAAACATAATAATATAATTTATAGGTAAATAATAGTAGTTCTACTATTGGACCTATCGACATATTGACAACGGGAGTTACCACAAGGCTGCAACGTGAGCAGCAACAAAAGACGCAGGAAAATCCTCAGAATAATAATACAGCAGCAACGTCATCGTCATCGTCATCATCATCATCAGCATCAGCGGCGGCGGCGACTACTACAACAACAACAACAGCAGCAGCAGCAACAACAACATCATCATCTACGGCGACAACAACGACTACTACATCATCAACGTCGAGTATATCAACTGGTACAACTACTACAGCGTCCTCATCATCATCGTCAACAAGTACGTCGTCGTCGTCGTCGTCATCATTGTCGTCGTCAACGTCGACGACAACTACGACTGCGGCATCGACGACGACGACCACGACGACGACGACGGCTACGACGACGACGATGACAGGTGCTCAGGGTTCTCTGATTATGAGCACGAATATGTCTTCTACTGATTCTGTTACGACAGCAACGACAACGTTAACAACAGCAGCCACCACCACCACCAACACGGCGACGATAGCTACTGCGACCACGTCTACGACTACATCCCTAAATTCAATCCTGATGTCGATTTTCTCATCAACGACGACTACGACGGCGACGACACCGGCTAATACGAAGGATAATAAAGAAATCGGTAAAGAAAACAAGGAGAACAAAGGGGATAACAAGGACTCGCATATTGTTAAAGTCGACGTTAAAGAAGAATCTAGTACGGATAATAATCCTACGAATAAGGACGTCAAAGTCATGTACGTATATTTTATAATATCATCCAGTATTGACTAAGTCATTATTATTTTTCTTATAATAATCTAATTATTGAGAGAAAAGATTATTGATTACTGAATTTCTTGGAGTTTGATTTACGTCTGGATTACGTTTAACTTTCAATTATTTATTCTATCAATTTTTATCAGTTGAAAGATTGTGCAATGCTTATTCTTTCATTGAAATCATTATATTATTATTATTATTATTATTTATACTTATTATTAAAACACGTATTTACTTATAGAGAATAATATTTAGGATTTGGGACCACAGAAACCCTGTAGCAATTAAAATCATTACAAATAATTATTGGATATACAGGAATGTGTTTGAACAATCCCAATCTCATCGGCTTATTCGTTTGTTTTATTTTCTTTTTTTACAACTATATGGGGAATCTCTTCATAACATGGGGGATGGATGATTCGAGTAAAATTGGAAAGAAAAGTAGGGATGATTGTTGGAATATAGGATTTATTTTTCAATTCGTATTGCTCCAATTGATTCTGATTTCTATAAAAGCCGGATGGCCTGATTGAATGAGTCGTTTCCATTGGGTGAAAGATATTCAATGTGCAAACAAAGCCTCACTTCCCCCGTACTCTCCTCATACTCTCGTCTTCTTCCTGATCCTCCTCCCTCAGGCTCCTTCCCTCTCCCCCTCTCTCTACCCCCTCATTCGGGAAATCACTCAGAATTCGATATGGTCGTCTCTTTCTGAATTTCATACGATGATAACTAAAATGCTTTCACTTTTTATCCGTGGGTGCATATTTAATGTTAAATTATACACACACACATACACATATACATATAAAAGCTTGTTTTAATCCAACCACGATCTTTCAACTATTGCATTAATATTATATCACAAAAAAAAGTTAACTCGTGAGAAAGAGGAGGAGGAGGAGGAGGAGGGGTAGAATTTACGTAATAATATTCAGTCAAAGAAACGAATTTACATTATGGAAGTTTAATCGATAGGAGAGTGGGGGGAGGCAAAGGTAAAAAGGATACCTAGGAGGTTGGTAGTAGTAGGGATACTTAAGTGGGGTTTGGCGAGACGTGGGAGAGGGGTGGGGTAGTTCAGAGAGGAGGAGTGATGGGAATAGGATGATAGATTTAAGGGTGAGAAGGGAGAGAATGGTAGAGGAAGAAGAAGAACAGTTATTAGCAGATTGTAATGCTAATCAATGGTTACTGGTTAGTGGATTATATTTACTCAACTACCATCCATCCATCGTCATAATTGAATTGATCATATTAGAAATTTCACACAGATAATCCCTTTACTGTTTTGAATGATTGAAAGACAATATTTCAATGAATGTGGGGTATACTAGTTTGGCGTACACCAAATATTTTAAAGTTTGACTGAGATTATTTCACATAGATTCCACTATAGGAAAATTGAATATTTTCTATTTATTTTGTTAGAAAATTCTAAACAATTCGATATACAAACAACTCTCTTCAATATTTGATATTAACAAACAGTGTTATTGTTATAAATCAAACAATTTTGGATTCGGTATAGTGTGTTTCAAATTATTTTCTAAGGGAAATTCTATTGGGAAGGAGGGTGGGGGGTGGCGAGGGGAATAATCATGTGTGTAAGTTCTATGTAAATAATAATGATATTTAATTTTGTTGTTTTCCTTAGAATGGAAGGTAAAAACACGTTGTCGTCAGGATCAGCAGCAGCGTGCTCGTTAAGCGCCAACACCACCAATGTACCTGCCATGCAGTCCGAGTTTAAGGATACGGGTAAAAAGAAAACGAGTTGTAGGGAAACAACCGGTGGTAGTAGTAGTGGTATTAATACGGCAGCTACTAGTAGAATTAAGGATAAGAAAAAAGAAAATCATGCCAATCCAATGGAAACCAGTGATGAAGAAGCACAATCCACGGATACCATTGGTGAGTATACAGTCAATTGTTTTTCTATACCGTGCGGCGTTTTCTATATTCGCATAATATTATCTTTGCCGCTTCATTTCTTTCTTTTTGGGATTTTTTTTTCTTTTCTTTTTTCTTTTTTTGGATTACAAAGTAACGAGGTCAACCAGGGACAATCATCGAAATCGTAATATATCTTATTAATGAAATATTATATGAAATAATTATTAAAACGTGAACGAAAATGTGTTCCCCAGAACACCCGAGAATATTTGTTATCGGTAATTGTTTTTTTGTCTATTTTTTATTTTTCTTTTTTAAATAATACTTTTCCTTCTTCTTCGTTTTTATTATTAACAAAAATGAAACTTTTATTTTTATATATTTTATTTTATATTATATTATATTATATATTGTGTGTAATGTTATATTATATTATATATATTATGTGTAATTTTTAATTGTTCAATAATTCGGAGCGGTTAAATTGTTAAATCATTTTTTCAAATGATTTATACGGCGTATTTTTTTGTTTTAATCGTACCAAATATTTTATATAATTGCGCTCGGTATTTTTTTTTAATTATGTTATTCAATGAAATTCAATGAAATTTTTAATTGTTTTACGATATCTCTTCTTATTATTATTGTGGCAAATATTTTATTTATTTATATATTTATTTATTAATACAAGTATATCTATCGAATTTATTTTCAATTAATCAATTAACTGATTGTATATGATCTGACTTGTTTGTAAAGTGTTTATCTAAATTATTTACAAGTCAATTACAGTTAAATGATTAATTCATTACCATAATTGCAATATTTTTTATCTTCTATGTTGTTATATCATCATTGTTAAATAATTATAAACTGCATAATTATAAAACGAATAACGTTTAGAACAAACCACACCACTCCATTATTATTATTATTATTATTATTATTGTATCAACGTTATAAGAAATTTTTTTCTGATAGAATTAATTATCTATGGGGGAAAACAATTAACGCTATTAATTATTAATATAGAAAATGAATTGATATTATGATTGAAAGAAACTAACGAACTGTATATTTTTTTTTTTTTTAACATTCACATTCTTCTACACACACACACACACACACACACGTGCCACAGATTTTAATAATTTTGGGATACGATTTTTCCTTTTTTTTTCTTTTTTCTTTTTCTTTTAATGGACACGAAGAATAAATGCGTGGTGTATTGTGCTTAATTAATTATAATAATTGTTATTATTATCTCATATTTTAAAATCTTTTCTAAAGGACATGTTTGTATCAAGAAAACAGACAAAAAAAAAAATCCTGCCAGTGTTCATTCGTGATTAATGGGGGGTGTTGGTGTATCATCAACAACAGTAGGTTGAGTAATAGATTCTTGATCATTGTAGTTAACAACATCATCTCTGTTGTTAACCCTAGGATGATGATTATCTTCGACATTAGCGTGACACAATTTTCTATGCTTGTGTACGAAATAATAACTTGGAAATTTGCATCCGCATATTTTGCAGGGATAATATTGTACGTTCAAATCCAATAATCTAACTTCCCTTCTGTTTCTCGTGCCGCCATCTTGGCGATTTCTTTCATTACCAGTTGTTATAGTCGTCGTGGTTGTTGTTGGTGTAGTTGTTTCGTTGTTGGAAGATGATCTGGTAGGTAACAAATGTCTTTTAGCGTGTTTCCTATAACAGTATTGAGATTTGAAAGTATGCCTGCAGTAACCGCAACTATAATTGCCAACAACGTTGTTGCCAGTGGTGGTGTTGGTGGTGTTGGTATTGGTTGAATCATTGATTTGAGAATTTACCATAGGATCTATGGGACAATTTCGTATTCTCGTGGTCGGTGTTGTTGTTGTTGTTGTTGTTGTCAGTATGGAAGTTCTGCTACCACCATTCTCATCGTTTTCTAATGTTGGTCTAATTGTTTCCTCGATGCAATGCCTTTGCAAACGTGCTTGTTGGGATAACGTGTAATTTTCGTTTAACACACGATGGAATTTAACTGGACCATCGCAACAAGCAACATCGTAAACCACGGATAAAAGATTGTTGCTGTTGGAAGACGAGGGATCGTTACTATT
Organism: Polistes canadensis; assembly: GCF_001313835.1. Classification (NCBI taxonomy): domain Eukaryota; kingdom Metazoa; phylum Arthropoda; class Insecta; order Hymenoptera; family Vespidae; genus Polistes; species Polistes canadensis. The sequence goes on from NW_014569646.1 coordinate 234,972, forward strand.
GTTCGTGTTGGTATTATTATTGTTTTGATTATTATTGTTGTTGTTGTTGTTATGGTTATTATTGGGTATTCGATTTTTTCGTCTATGAGATGGTCGACGTTCACGTGGATCCATATCAGTTATGGTCAAACTTTTAGATGTATTATCGGTATTGTTGATTATTCTTGACGGTGAGTTTCCGATCGAATTTGAATTTTCATTGGATCGTCTACGTTGGTTAATTGCTGTTGTAATTGTAGTTGTTTCTCCTGTTGTCGTGGTTGTGCTGCTGCTGTTGCTGATGGTGGTGGTAGTTGTTGCCGTTGTCGTTGTTGAAATAGTGTCAATTATACGAGATGATGATTCTTGTTTGAAATGAACAACAACATCTCGTCGATCAACAATTGACTGATTATTATTCATTTTCTTTCCACGTCGGGAAGATGACGGTGAAGGTGATCGCGATAACGATGAGGAACGGGAAACACCCGATGGGGAGGATGATCTTGATGCGAATGCATTGAATGCTGCTGCAGCTGCAGCTGCTGCTGCTGCCGCTGCTGCTGTTGCTGCGTTAGCATACGGAAGAGAAGAAACTGGTGAAATAGTTTCCGGTGTTGTCGATCTCGAATGGGATCGGGATTTGACGTTGATCATTCTTTTGTTTAATTGTCGTGTTGGCGAGGATCTCGGTGATCTTGAAAGGTCTCTGTTGGTCGAGCTAAAAAAAGAAAAGAAAGTAATATTCATATAACATTTCTTTTTAAAATCAGGAAACATCGTTGATAATCTAAGGAAAATGATGGCTGCTAACCTGTAATGCGTGCTAGACGATGGTTCTTGAGTTTCCTGAGTACTTAAACTAGGAATGACCGATAAGTTAGGTGAAACGGATGGTGGGATTAGGACAGTAGTTGGTTGCATTTGAGGTAAATGCGGTGGTAGACCGACGGATGTTGGTCCTGTCGCGGTGGAAGGATAAATTGAGCTCGTTTGAGGCCAACACAAAGGTGGTCCCAATACCAATCTATTTGGTATTGGTCTAAGTATACTTCCAGGACCTGAATTAGATGTTGACGTTGATGTAGAAACTGGTGGTATTGGTATGGGTGTTGGTAAAGGAGGAGGTGCTCTTAATCTGAGTAAAGCAGCTCTGCATTGTTCCAATGCACCAGGCATATGCAACAAATGCGTGGCCAATAGTACACTGTAGACATTGTCCAATGTTACTTCCAATCTACCCGTGTACATGTAATTTAACAACGGGGCAAATGCTTCTCCACCTGAAACATCAAACGTGTTTCATATTATCACACCACTTATTAAATATTATCTACACACGCACACAGACACATTTTCATTGATAAATCATCATCACTCTGATTTTGTATTCGTTTATAGTATTTCAATTACCGATGGAAGATACTGAAACAGAAGTAACCGGTTGTTGTTGTCTCGCATGTTGTCCACCTAAACCTGTCGCAGTTGCCGCCGAGCTACTAGAACTCGCCGAATTCAATCCGGCAAAGTTTGGTGGACCGTTATTCGAATTGTTGGCTGCTGCACTAGCTAGCAATGCCTTCAAATACCCACTGTGTGCAGCTAGAATACCCTTGTGTGCAATGAACTGATGTTCACCCTCGTTACCAACTCTGATCACTGTGTCGGGCGGTGAAAGTGTTTCTTGCAAACGATTGTAATTGTCAGCAGCGTTATCGTCACCGAACCAAGCTCTGTACAAACTGTACATCCTGATAATATTTTGCCGACAATTTTTTGTTAACTCCTAAATTATTATTTCGAACATTCATCAAAATATTTCCCGAAAAAGAAATTCACTATCGATTAAATATTCTCCACAAACACCATATAGTTATTAATTATTATTATTATGTTATTCCGATTGATTTAAGAACAATTTTCATCACTGTTGTTTAATAATAAGAACAATCAAAAATTCTTCTTTCCTTCCTCTCTTTGATGATCGTAATGAAAAAAAATCTCAGCAAACGAATGATCAAAATCATGAAAAGAAGAACCCACCCCCCCTCGAATGATTTGAAATTAAACAACAAAAAACAAAAACAAATATAAAACACTTTTGACAAGAAGGACGATTAAAAATAAGAATTAATAAAACCCCGTATCCTCGATTGATAAGAGGAAAATTATAAGAGAACAAACAACACCACCACCACCACGATCAGTAGTAGAAGAGAAGAGCTGTTGTAGCGACGGGGATCACGGTTCTCCGTGATTTGAACGCCAGAGTTGGATAGCAGGATTGTCCTTTCCACCTCCATCGAACCTATCAGCTTACCCTTTCCTCTACCACCTTGTCCTCGCTGTCTCCACCTCGTTATTATTGTCGTAGTACAGGTTAACAGATATTTCTAGTTGTCTGTGTGTGCATATATATATATATATCTGTGTTGCGTGGGTGTATATGCCTAGTATGGGGGTGTGTATGTTGGATATAAATGTGTCCGATTTGCGCTAGCTTTTTCTGTATCAACCCTTCCCCCCTCAGCCCTCCACCCGTGTTCCCCCAGAAAGTTTCATCCTGCGCGTTGGTTCGTAGGAACCCCACCAGTCATCGTACGCCGTGCCCCAACCCTCCAGCTATGAAGATCCGCCCCCGAGTAGTGCAGATTGGATGTTCTCCTGTCTGCCACGGTCATGGTACACCACCAAGTGTGTTGCACGTGCGCCGACGACTCATTTCCTCTCATCACATTCCCTCTCTTTCCCTCTTTCAATCTATCTCTCTGTGTTTTTCTGTGTATCTCTACCTGTAGGGGGTTCCTCTCTCACTGTTCTGAACCCTTCTCGATCTTTCGAACCAGGTTTCTTCGAATTTGATCTTTCTATTTGTTTCTTGAACTTTAGGGAAAAATAACTAGAAACGTTATCCTAATTTTCTTAAATTCGATCAGATTGGGGGAAAGATATCATAAGAAAATAACAACCTCTTGTCTATTGGGTTGACAATTTTTCTTAATATTCACCGAAGTATTTATTATTATACATTTCTACTTTCACTTTTAGAATCCCATTGTTAACAGGATTGTGGATTATGATAGAGTGTTAATAGTATAAGGGTTATTTTGTTCTTTAAAACGATTGAAAAGTTTATACATCATGGGGCTGGTTTGGTGGTGTACGGTTGTTGAAAGATGTAAAGAAGTACTCGTAAAAATATACACTCACTCACTGGAAAAGAAAGAGAAAGAGGTAGAACTAGATGAGAAGAGAAGAGAAGAGAGTGTTTTTTGGGTAACTTCAAGTGTGCAGCCTTTTTTGGGGGGATGCGTCTTTTACCGTTCGTTCTCTCCTCTACTCTTCTCTTCATCTTTCTCTTTTTATCTTTTTCCTATCATCATCGTCATCTCATCTCTTTCTCCCACTTTTCTTTCTTTTTCTTTTTTTTTTTTTTATTTCTTCTCTCTTTCTCTATCGGATGGGGGGGTGGGGGGTGGTCTATCTTTCAACCCACGTTTGGTCTCTGATGTTTTTCATTAAATTAACTCACGGCACGACGAGAGTACCACCAGCAGGAGGAAGGGGGAGAGTGGGGTGAGGAGGAGGAGTGAGTATTCCTTCTCTTCTCCTGGGGTGTTTGCATAATATCGTTTATAATTCACGTTGCGCTGAATCCCACTTTATTCTGCCTCATACCCATTCCGTGTAGGGTGTAGGTTTCTCGTTTACTTTTTATTTCTTTCTTTCTCTTTCCAACCCTCGACTACTACTACTACTACTACTACTACTACTATCCTTCTTTTGCGACGAGGTTTCACATAGTACTCTCTTTCCACCTGACGACCCCCCATCACCATCCCACCCTTCATTCCTCTACGCTCGTGCCGGCCGTTCTTCTTCCTAGTAGTTCGGTAGAAAAGAGAAATTGAGCGGTTCATATAAAGTCGTTGGGTTGGTTGGTTGGTTGGTGTATTGCTGTTGCTGCTAGAAAGGGTTCGGGGTTGGGGGTTGGTTGAGGTTTCGGGGTTTCACAGTAGTATTCCTTCGTATATTCTTTTACAAATACCAAGATTTATTTTCATTTAGTCTTTAGGACTATCGATACACAACCTAGACAATGTTTGCAGGACAGAGTTAACATTATATAATAATTATTTAATATAAACACATGGATGATGCATCGTACATCATTTTTTGTTCTATTCAATTAGTATTTAAAAAAATATATTATCGAATAAGTATCGTTTATATGAAATTCAGAATGAATTGTACGATAGACAACGAGTATACTCGTCGCGAATAAAATGCTATGTCCAACCCAACAACTACCCCCATCTCCGCCCCTGTCCCCTCACTGTGTTTCTGTTTTATCGTATCATTTTTGACGACACAATTTAGGTATACACTTTCCAAAGAAATGTTGTGGTATAACGAGGAATGCTAGTGATGCGTTAGTGGTGGTGGGGAGGGAAGGGGGCCCTCATCATTACGGTTAACTGCCTGTGGTTATTAAGAGGTATTTAAAAGCTTGATCTTTTTGTTTGTTCCTAAAAGAGAATGATGGGAGGGGGCTAGAGTAGTGGGGGTTGTTAGAATATGCGAAAGAATAATGGTTGGGGGGTCATTATTAATGTTTGGTATTATATTGAAAGAGATTTGTTGAGCTAGCGCAAATATGTTAAACACAAGAAAAAAAAAAAAAGAAACAACAACAATACACAAAAACTATATGTTGCAGTTTATTCTCGGATAATAATTTGAATGGGGGAACGATTCACGAATAGTTCATTTTTTATCGGGATTCCTATACTAGCCCCTCCCTCCCCTTCCTTCTTTCTTCCCCTCACCGCCGACAAGTATAATTCCTTTGTAGAACGTATAAATCACCTACACATACACACATATATACATACAAGTAGTTCATGCCATTCGGGATGCCTAAGTTTCTCATTCTCTTTCTATTTTTTTTCCTTTTCTTTTTCTTTTTTTTTTTCCTTTTTTTGTATTTTTACTAACAACGAGAAGGAGAAGAAGAAGAGTATCCCGACAAAAGAGCTCAGAATTTCTAAAACAGTCCTCTAATAGGGAAAGTCGTCGACGGGAAAGCATGCCATGATTGCTGTGCCACCATACCATCACTATTACTATCACCACCACCAACCATCGGTGGCGCATAAACAAACGGGAATTGCCCAACGAGAGAGGAGAATCCGTCGCCGGTTGAGTTTTGAACGGGATATACAACGATTACGCACATTTCCCAGGAGGCCAAAGAGCTTCAAATCGAAGCTAACACAGACGCTAAACCCACCCCCTCCTCTTCCTCCTCTTTCTACCCTTCTCATACTAACGTGTTTCCTTTTCCATCTTCCTCGTACCAACTACTACTACTACTACTACTATTACCACCTTTATTTATCATCAGCACCACCACTACTATTAACAACAACCAATATTATCATCACCACTTTATAATCCACTCTTTCGTAACGAATGTACTCTATTGGGGGATGGGGGGGATTATTGGGGGTTGGAGGTTAGGGGATGGAAACCTTAACTAGTTCTTGTCATCGTCAATTGTTTTTATTTATTTTCTTATTCATTGATTTTGATTTGTATTATTAGGAGGTAGGTTTGTGTGGTGTATTTTAGGAATGGAAAAAAAACATTAGACAGGATTATTGAATATTTAATAATCGTATGACCAATTTTTTCTTATACGATTGCTAGTAATAAATATTAATATATCCCTAGGTAATATATTATTACCTAATAAGATATGTTTTTTAAGATTTCAAGAGGTTAGGGTCATATCATTGTTATAATTAATCCTTGAACGATTTTTGGTCAGGAAAATGATGAACTTCTAGAAATGAAAGAATAAAGATAAAACTAATATGCCCTAGGTAGGGCATATCATTACCAAATAAAAAATATTAGTATATCTCTAGATACACATTACATCATAACCTAACCAAAAATATTAGTATATCCCTAGATACATTACGTCATAACCTAACCAAAAATATTAGTATATCCCTAGATACATTACGTCATTACCTAACCAAAAATATTAGTATATCCCTAGGTATATTAGGTTATTACCCAATAAAAACTATGAAAATTTCGACACATTAGGATGAAATCATATCATAGTTCTTGATCTTTGCTTAAGGAAATAGTGAGATCCTAAAAATGTGAGTTGAAGAATAGAGAGAACAATATTTGATAGGAAGAAATAGGAGGAACAGAAGAAGAAGAAGAAAAGGAAAAAGAAATAGGGTACTACTGCTACTACTACTACTACTACTACAACCAACTACCATCACCATAACCAGCAGTAGCAGCAGCTTCTTGAATCTCAGAATGAAAGAACCCTCTCGACGTCGGTTTAATGCTTCAAGCTCGGTCGAGACAACCTGAGCAAACACTTTCCGCGATATTACCAGGATCTCGCGCGGCCTTCCTTCCACTCTCAAGAGTTTGCTTCTTCACTCCCACGCTTTCAACTGCTATCTCAACGTTATCATTCCCCCTTTACACCCACCCCTTCTCCTTCTACTGCTACTTCTTTTTTTTCCTTTTTTTTTTTACCTTCCCTTGTAAGATAATAAATACACTTGCTCGTTCATTCCTCGTACGTTATTCCAATCCAGTACCTATTACTAATATACTATTCTCAAGAATATTCTTTCATAGTATTAACAAATATGTTCTATCCTTTTAATTTTATATTATTCGAAAACAATTAATCAATTTTTCTTTTCTTTTTATATTGGGATGGTAAAATCAATTTGTCCATGAATATTTAATCAATTTTTAAATTATCAAATGCAATATATATTCTAATTGTAAATCCAGTTCTAATGCAAAAGAAATGACCACTAATGTAATAAATAAAATAAAATCTTTTTAGAAAATCTCTTCGAAAATGAACTCTGTGACTGACTGACTGATGATGACAATAGGAGAACCAATTGCAAGATTTATATATTGAACAAAAAAATCCGTAACGAAGAAGAAGAAGAATAGATGGTGATGATTGTGAAATGATCAGGGGCTGGCTAGAATTGTTCTAAAACAAAAAAGATAAAAAACAAAAACAATCATAAAAGTGTGCTCAACGATCAGAATTGATTATCACGATTAGCCCAAAAATTAAGTATAGTAAATAAAAAACAGTAAAACCAAAATAAAGCTGAGGGATAGTAAAAGCCATGTGCCACGCTGTGAAGGAGTCAACGTTGAACTGGTATTGGTGTTGGTTGATTGTCATATATATATATATCTAGAGGTAGGTGATGTACTGGTGATGGTATTGCTGCTACTGCAGGTCGTGGTGATGTTAGTGGGGCTAATGGTGGTGGTGATGGTGAAGAAGTGGGGAAAAGGGAATGGGAAGAAGAGGAGGGTTGGTTGGGTTGGGTTGGTTGGGCTGGTTGGTTGGTTGGATATCATCGTTGGCCTGCAATTCCGCGCGCGCTTGGCACTAGCTAATTAGCGTCTTGATTTACTTAATCCCAATTAATACCTTGGCTACCTGGAACAGCACTCGCGCACAGTTATCTCTCTATCTATCTATCTATCTATCTATCTCTATCTCATTCTCTTACTCACTCACTCACTCATTCATTCATTCTATGTGTTTCCCTGTGCATTAGACTGCGCACGGTTTAATTCGGCACGAACACGAGCGCGTTTTCGTTCTGCAAATACTCGGATTATTCACGTATGGCTGCACATCGTACGGTTAATATATCCTTCTCCTATCTAATATATATGTATATATATATATATTTCTTTGGCATAGCTTAACGACGAATCATTTACTTTTATTCGTTAATTTTCGTTAATGCAGTAGTTATATTCGTTTAAATAATCTTTTTTCTCTTCTCTTCTCTCTTTCCGTCTTCGTCTTACAATTGGTCGATTCTACACCCCCAACCCTTTTTTCTATCGTCCAATACCAATTCAAAGAAATACTGGGAAAAGTTGATTGACTCGTTTGACAAGAGAAAAAATATATATATTATTAATTTACATTAATATTAAAAAGAAAATTCATATATAATTTGGATTCACGACGTCTCTCTATGTGTATGGGTAAAATAAAAAAATTCATGCACGTATCCTATTGATATATATATATATTATACTATAGGGATTTGTTCAAATCCTATAAAAGACCACCTTAACTACGAGGAGGAGGAGGAGGAGGAGGAATATTTGCCAACCGATGACTGAGTTTTTTTTTCTTTCATTTTTTGGATCGTATCATCGTCTGTTCGTATCATATCTCTCTTTCAATTTACGTTAAAACGAATCGTTATTCCTGGGTTTTCGAAACGTTGCCGATGAAACGACGGTCGGTTCACTCCGCGATGTATATTTGCATCGCGCAAATACCACGAGTGGTTGGTGGTGGTGGTGGTGGTGGTGGTGTAGGTAGGGGGTGGAGGGATTTTTAAAAGAAGGGAGAGAGGGAGAAAAAAAAATAAAATTATACCTACGTTTTCGAATCTCGAAATTGTAGGAAAAACGTGTTAACGTTCAGAGAAAGATTTGGGGGCGGGTGAAGAGGGAGGGGAGAGTAGCACAGTAGAAAATTCAATAATTTATAGAAATGTATATCTCTCAATTATTATATATCTTTATAATTTATTATATAACATATATATATGGATTATATATTAGTATTCCAACGCACACGACAATATTCTCGATTGTTCATATATTTTTTTCTGCCCCCACCTACGAGTTTTTATAGTAATTCGAAAAATATCTTTTTTTCCCTTAACGCGAATCAACAAACGATGTGATCGATCCCTCAAACATAATTCTCTCTTCTATGCATTTATTTGTAAGAAAAATCTACGCTTTTTGGTGTTTTAAAAAATGAAAACAGGATGATCGATAAAATAAAACGAATATAAACAAATAAAAAAATCATTTAAAACATTTTTCCTAACCCTCTTTGAAACGTCAGTCAAATTTATTCCCCAAATTCAATATATTTTACTATGAGTGAATTGATTATCTTTCTTTTTATGTGTTAGAATAAAAATTGATCATATTATTTAACAAACAAAAAAAACAAACAGGAGACATCATCATCAGTCTTCATCATAATTATTAAAAATCTTGTTGTATAATATAGAAACGATTGTTTTCTCAGTCGGTAATCGAGAGGAGGGTAGGGTTCTCTTCCTTCTACGATATATCGGGGGTTCTCTCTTGGAAACCACCCCTCTTCAATTGACAGATGTTGTTTGCACAATAAGCAGACCAGAATCCGGCGGGGCAAGTTGATCGGTCCAAGAGTACACCACTACCACCACCACGACCACCATCAACTCATCCCCAATCCCCACCATCATCCTCAATACAGAAAGAGAGAGAGAGATAGAGGGGGTTGAGCAGGAACAACCCCTATTTACAGGATCCCGTTTAATGCTTACAATCAAGATATCATCAATGATCACATGGGGTTGACCTATACCCAAGTAAATCTAGCTAAACATAAGCTAACTAACTCTGACTGTTAATTAGGTTGCCTGTAATAAACTAATAATTCATCTCTATACTTAATTATAAACACCTACCCCTCCTCTCTCTCTCTCTCTCTCAATTTATTATTAATAATTAACCAGCTTAATTAATTGACTTTGGCATTCTATAATATAATTGATACCCCACCGATTAATAATTATTAATCCCAATCATAGGAGGTATTTGTCGAGCAAATTTCAACCGAACTGATGTTAGAGAATATCACATACAAACATATACACACACACAAAAATAGAAAAAACAAAACTTAACGTATATGATTGGGGTGATCATTTGGGTCGGTTGGGTGGGTAGTTGGTTGGAGATCTAAAGTGTCTTATTAATGTTTTCCAATGATCCTTCCTCAGCATTTTCATTTGTATCGATGCCGTTGTTGCAGTAACTTGATAGCTTGCTAACTTGCTTGCTAGCTTGCTTGCTTGCTTGCTTGCTTGCTTGCCTGTGTCGATTCGGAGAAGAATACTACTACTATCTGCTTGATGTTTGCTTTTAATCATTTTTGCCGGAGCCTGGCGAAACGTAAATCTCATAAATACATAAATACAAAAACGGGTGTATAGCCTCCGGCGAATCAGCGACGTTAGCACGATCCCCTTACCCCCTGCCCCACCAACTCTACCAGTGTATTCCTCTTCCAACCACCCCCTTCATCCCAATCCCTACTCCCACACATCCATTTCCACCTCCTCCTGTATTCCAACCCCAACCCCAAACCCCCTCGAATATAAAGTGCTTCCTTCAAACGGTCCCTGTTTCCTCACGCATCCAGGGGTGAAACGTAAATTATCGTTGATTTCTTCTCTCTACATTCGCGACGATTGATTAGGGAAAATATAAAAAGAGAGAAAGAGAGAGATGAACTATCTATCATCCGATTATTAAATCATGTGTTTTATTATCTATCATTTATTCCTGATTATTATTATTATTCGTATCCAATGTTTTTCTAAATGCACCTTTGTTAAAACTTTGTCATGTAATTTTTCAAAGTTAATAACAAATAAAAAGAATAATCTCAAGCCAAGGTGGTGGTGGTGGTGGTGGTGGGGCTGGGAGAGGAAGGTAGAGAAAAATTGTCGAGCGCATATATGCGTCCACATAGCAGCATTATCAAAGGGTTAACACATTTCCCATGCCAAGCCAAGCAATTTTTGCTTGAATTGTCGTTCAGGTCATTTGATATTCAGCGGATTCAATAAATATGACTGCGTGTACCACCGGTGGTACACAAGGCACGGAACTTGTTAAACGTTATTTAGATATCTAATAGAGAGTTATGGGAATTATTAATTAGGCATATTAATTATGATCATCCACTTGGCAATTGAACAATGATGATATTAAATTGTTGTCTAACTTGTGTTCTCATTGTATTATTGTTAATTTTCTCTTACATGCACTTATACATATACCAACACGCCACGTGTATATATGATAGTCATGTGTATTAGGATGTATAGTGAATGATCAAAGAGAATATTTTATAAACTAGATCAACGGAAATGCCTGTTCTCGTTTAGTATCTAGAATCGTTTGGTTATTAGCCTCGAGAATATCTCTCTGCCACCCCTTTTCCACCCCTATACATATACGTATACATATACACACATACACAAAAGCTTCCCTATTCTAATATCCCCTTTTCCTAATTGTTGGTCAGAATTATTTCGAATCCGATTCTCACGTAAATTGTCACTGAGACACCTTGCATTACAAAGTGAAATTGATTGGTACTGTTGTTGTTGGTTGGTTTTTTTTTCTTTTCTTTTTGTTAAATGTATTAATAATAATTCTTAATGTGGTGGTTCGATTATTATGAAAAGATTTGATTAAAATGTTTAATATATTGGTTTACATTAAGATATTGTATTTATATTAAATCAATTATCATTATTGTTTCTTCATAATTTGATAATAATAATCTAAGAGGATTAATTATTAAATTCTATCAGATTTATTATATTATATTATATCTAGATAATTATCAATTTATTTAGATAACAATTCTAAACAGGAGATTTGTTCTGAAATAATTTCACAAACATATCAAAATACATTTATCTTAACATCAAATAAATCTAACACTCCATCGTATCATCTCAAAAAGATTTCATAAAAAATTATAATAAAAGAAAAGAAAATCTCAAAATAAAGAAATGAAATCAATAATAAAAATAATATAATATCGAAAAGGGATGATTTAAACAAAAGAAATAATATATAGATATATTTATCGATAATTAACGAAAGAAACGACCCTGACTGTAGCATATTATTATTATTATTATTAATCGAAGTCAAAGAGATTAAACTGAATTAGAGATAAGTGGAACGTTAAAAGAGAGAAGAAGAAAAAAAATAGAATGGTGATGGGGTGGTGGTGGTGGTTTGATGGAATGGGAACGGGCAAGCACAGATCCAGGATGATAATAAAGAGTATGGTAGGTGAGGGAGAGGAAGAAGGGTGGGGCGTGCTTGGAGGATGAAGAAGAAGGGTATAACCTCCTCTAACTTTAGTGGTTCCCTTTGTGAAACATTTAAAGTGCGTCCCTTGGTCCTCTCGGCAGCAAGCCGGCTTAATTAGCGCTTGGATAATATGTCTCATACTCGTTTGCTACATTTTACATATATATATACCTATATCTTTCTCTTTCTTTCTTTCCTACTTTTTATTTTATTCCCTCCCCCCCCTTTATTTCATTTTTTTCCTTTTTCCTGTGGTTTATCACTCGAACTCTGTACTATGCCTATATACTTAATCCCTGGTATACACATACATATACAAACATATATATATGAGTGAGGGGTTGGGTTTGGGGAAGGTGTATGTATGTGTTATGTATGTCTCTTTCTCTCATCTTTCGAGTTTGAGGGGGCTTTTGTTTCGCGGCCTTCGACCGTGAGATAATTCCTCTGGTGAGATAGAAAGAGATAGGAAAAGGAAGCTCAACGTTAATGTCGACCCTTTTCTTCTATTGGTCTCCTTTTCCTCTTTCTCCCTCCCTTTACTCATCCCTTTTCTCTCTTGGGCATTACCATTCTCTTTCTCTTTCTATTTCTCTTCTGCGTACTTTGTATAATTTTGTTCCACATTACTTATACCAATTTATAAAATCTCTTTGTCTTTTGTACTCAACTGGCGACAGAAATTGTACTGAAACATTTCTGCTCTCTTTCTCTTTCTTTTTCTTGTAATTCTCTTCTTCCTTTTCTTCTTCTTCTTCTTCTTTTTTTGCTTTTTCATTGGCCAACCAACAAACAACACCCTCTTTCATCCCTATCTTCTTTTTTATTTTTATTTTTACATACAAGTAATATTAATACTTTGTCGAAAGGAAAACATCTTAAATGTTTCAACACAACACTGTGTGTCCTCTGATATTCTTTTTTCTTTTTTTTTTCTGTTGAATTCCTCATGGTATATCTTTACCAGGATTAAATTAAAAATTGTAAATATTAAAATCAATTGAACGTGTGTAAAAGTTCATCATAAAACAATCAACCGATCACTCCTTCCTCCCCCTCCCAATAGTCAAACATTTTTAGGGATTGTACCGCGTACACAGGGAACAATTAGTTTCCCATTAAATCTGTCACGTCTTTCAAATCCAAGGGAAATCGCATTAATAATTATTGTTAGCTTCATAATTAGCAATGACACACCACCGACGGATGAAATGGCTGGAAGGGTAGTTAGGAATAGGGTTGGGGAGGTGGGTGAGGGAAGGATACGATGATCATCATCATCATCATCATCATCATCATCATACAGAGAGAGAAGAATGATGAGGGTATGGGGTGGGTTGGTGTGAGGGAGGAATACAAATGCCATAGGAAGAATCGTCACACAGAATTCAGATCCATGTCGATTGTTAATACTCGGATTCTATCTGTTCATATCTCAACATATCCCAATCCTATATTGCCATTAGGTTGGTGGGGGTATGTGTGTGTGTATAATAGTATACGACAATGATTGACAGTTACTCCCTAGAGTGAAAGGATAATTCAGTAGGTTGCCTCGTTCGTTTCATGTACGACCAATAATCCGTTTCAAAACTGGCCGTCGATTTTCAAACGATGAGATTGTTGTGGGGTATTGGTGTTGGTGTTTGGTGGGTTGGGGAAGGGGGTGGTGTACCAGTAGATTTTCAAAAGGCCCCAGGTATTCCCTAAGCTAATTGGGATTGACTTTGTCATTAGTTAACTAGAAAAGAGATGGAAATATAGGAACGATTAAGAATGATCACTAACAACAAATGGAATATCTTCTCTATATATGTTTATATGGTGAAATAATATAATAAAAGGATTGTGACATATTTTTCTGAGACCATAGATCACATATTATTGATGATCATTATTGTTGTTCATATTTTAATTAAACTAATCATTTCCAAAAACAAAAAAGTAAAATAATTGAAACCTGATGTTGAAGTTGTCCCTCAATTATAGGGGTTTTACTGAACAAAGTATATATGACGAGGAAAATAAATTATAATATAGTCATTAGAATTTATTATTTGATTGTTTGACGATCACGAGAAGAAATTTCTCCTTTTTCCCCCAGAAAGACTCCAATCCTGGCTCCGGGTTATGTATGTTTTTTTTTTCTTCTTCTTTTTCTTCTTCTTCCTTTTACCAACCCCCGCCCCCCCTTCTTTTTCAACTCTAGCAAGGCGACTTTTCTCTCCTTCTCTTTAACTACTCAGCTCTCGCTCTGACCGAAGGGAGGAAGAACTTTTTAATTGGGCACCCTTAATTAGTTAACCAGCGAAGTCTCGGTAATTATTCTGTTTCTCGCTCTCGGATATCGTGCGGTTACTTTTCTCTACCTACTCATATACCTTTACCTACCCCTATCATCTACCCAACCCCCACAACCCCCAGCCTATCTTTTTCTCCCCCTCTTCCCACTACCATTTTCCTTTCCTTCCTTCACACACACATATTTCTTCCTGCTCTTCCTCTCCTGTCCTCTCCTCTCCTCCCTTACTCGAATTTCTACCCCTCGTAGTATGCCGAGGATGATTAGCGATATTTACTCAACTTTATGCCCAATGAATGCGAAGATACGAGCAAAGAAACGCATTAAATTCGATTACTGGTGTTTTGATATGGATGTTGTTACTAATTGTCCGATATAATTATATATTATTTCTTCTCCAAGCTTCCAGTTAAATAATTGGGAAACACATTGTAATTATTTTAAATCTTACTGTTTAGAAATATAAAAAAAAGAAGACCCTTGAGAAGTTGATTAAAACTTATAATAGTTGGAAAAATGGTAACAGTGTTGTTGTCAATCAATGCATTTGATTTGTTGTTTCGAAATTTTGTTTTTCAGAAGGTGGTAGACAAATAGGACCTCACGCATGTACAGTTTGTCAAGACGTTGTTGAAGGAAACGCCCAGAGTCGTGCATTACCACGTAGCCAAGCTTCCCAGTACGGTTTAAGGGAGGATCAAGTACCACCAGGTGCAAGAGTATGTAATACCTGCAGATGCAAAGCCGTTAGAGGACGTTATACGGCCTGTCCATTGCCTGGTTGTCCTAATCTCAATAATAGTAGTTCCAAAACCAGAGTTAAACGATTACGTGCACTTCCAGCCAAATGGCTTGACTTACCAGCTGAAATTAGAGAACAAATTATTCAAGAATTTCGTAAGTATATCATTTTCTAACATATTTACGTATTTATTATATATTTTGTTCTATTTGTTGTTGTTGTTGTATTCATTAAGTTTGAATTTAATTTGGAAATTTTTCGCAGAGATACCCAGTAGCACTACCAAGTGTTGTTCAGCATGTTTCAATCGAATATCAAGAAGATTGGCATCACATTTAACCGGTGGTGGTACAGACATTTCCGAGGATGGTACAGATT
This sequence comes from Polistes canadensis, assembly GCF_001313835.1. Lineage (NCBI taxonomy): Eukaryota > Metazoa > Arthropoda > Insecta > Hymenoptera > Vespidae > Polistes > Polistes canadensis. The sequence continues at coordinate 250,391 of NW_014569646.1, forward strand.
CCTTGACGAGACAATGGACCGATGATGAATTGGATCAATTGAAAAGGGCATTGCGCGAGCACGGCACCAATTGGTCAAAAGTTGCTGACAAAATTCCGGGAAAAACTAATCACCAGTGCAAAAATTATTATTTTACTTATCGGAAAAAGTATTGCTTGGATCAAATAGTAGCCGAATATTATCAATCTTTGGGCGAAGAAAGAAGACCGTGTTTAACTGATGAAGAAGAAAGTGGTAGCAGTACGAGTAGTTGCGACGAATTAGCTGTAAATATTTGTTTCTCTTTTTTTTCTTTTTTTATCTTTTATATATTCGTCAGTTGTATGTGTAAAAATCTCAAATAATACTAACAAATAATTAAACGCGATGTTTTGTTGTTGAATCTTGATTAAATTCATTCATTCATTCAGGTGCATGATTCGAGTGACACGGCAAGTGCTGGTAGTCCAGCTAACAATGTAACCGGCAGTACAACAGCACAAACAACATCCTCGACGTCGTCAACATTGCCTATTACGTTTGCACAATCAATAGATTCTAAAATGGGAGAGAAACTAACAGAAATAGCTGTTGTTTCTTTGATTCCACCAGTTAGCATTGGATCATCTCAGCAATCCTCGGCCAGTGGAGGTGGTGCTGGTGGTGGTAGTGGTACTATCGTATCGGCGGGCAATAGAGAAGATTACGATAGTTCTGCCACGGTAAGATGGCACTAAAGTTGTTTTAGATCTTCATAGAGAGAGAAAAAAAAACAATTGTAATTTAATGTTTTTTTTTTAAATTTTATATAAAAGTATTAAACGCTTTTTACGATAGTTTGTATAAAATATTAACTTGAGTAGTTTTTTATCAGTTTTGTTTATCTATTTTATTTTGCTGCTTATTACAGGGTGAAACCAAAAATTATTTATACAAAAGATTTTATCCTATCGTTAATTTTATAATGTGTACACAAAGTTTGCTTTAAAAATTTGACATAAAAAAAAGAGGGTTTTGTTGAAACTTTGGATCCACCCTGGATTACATATTAGATAGAAAAATATGATCTTTTAACAAGATAGGGCCGTCTGATAGAGGTTCGGTGATTGTTTCAGGAGACAGCGGACGAAGGTCAGGGTGGTGCAGATTTGGACAATAATAGTGTTGTTGTGACACTGACTACTGCCAGCAATAACAATTCATCATTGCAACAACATCCGCAAGCACCACCGGTAGTGCATTCGCCGCCATCAACTAAGAGTAGTAATAACAATCCTCTAACAGTGAAAGATCTCATGTTAGGCGTGATAGAGATGCAACTGAAAAGAAATCCGAATAGTCCAGCTGGTACCGGTGATTTATCGGTGCCCGTTAATTCCGGTACACCGACGATATCGAGTATTTTACAATCGGATCATTTGGATAATCACCCTCTTTTTAATCGTGATTTCAATCAGAGTATCATCAAAGCTGCGATGGCAAGCCGAGAGGCAAATTTGGCAACACTTTCTGTAGTATCGGGTCCTCATCACAGTCATCGTTCTGCACCGAGTCCTCAGCAAATTGGTAAGTTTGATATAAATATTAATAAAACATTGCGAAAGTTTGAAATTTAGATTATAACAATTGATACGATTATTTTATTTTATTTTGTGTAGGTCAAATGCAAGCAACTATCACTCCTTGTCCACCTACAACGCTTAGTAGTCAAAGTTCATCATCGGATATGTTACCTAAGGAAGGCCTAGTCGTGATGCAAGTACAACAGGCATTACGTGAGACCGAGGGTACCCTCGACTTGAGTATCAAAAAGCCAAGACAACAACAAGAATACAATCACACGATGCAAACTATTCATAAACCATCAACAGTAACAATTTATCGTTCGGAACCACCTCTTGGTTCTTTCTATCATCCGCACCCTCATCCCGATCAAGGACGAGGAGCTAAGAGTCCTCTGATTTATGCCTCCTCGCCTAGACCACAAGCTCCTCTAACACCGAAAATGAACAAAGTATCCGTACCACCACCTCTTCCAAAATTATCACCGAAGTTAAGCAGCATTGGAACAGCTACTCATAAAGGTGGATCCATCACTCATGGTACACCAGTCTCGAGTGCACGTTACGAGGGTTTGCTAAGACAAATGACACCTCCTGGTAATCCGAGTAGTGGTGTGAGTACTGCAAACGTACCAACTGGTGGTGGTGGTTCGGTGGTGAACACTTCGGGAAGTCAAGGTCCGAAAGAAGCTGGCTCGATAACTCAAGGTACACCGGTTCATCCGTTCACGGTAGAAAAACGTCCACCAATGTACGATTATCGTACCATTCGACACTCACCCGTGACTACTGGAAACGTTCCTGGACAAGGCCAGGTTCAGTCAGCGGCAGCCACTGTAGTGGTAACTCATAGCAATCAATATAATTCTTACTCGAGTCGACCACCACCTAGTTACACGATGGAACAACAATTGTCCTCAAGACAGTTGATCATGAACGATTACATAACCAGCCAACAAATGCACGCTCGTAGTCGTGGCAGCAGCGGTACCTCGGAAACCGCGGCTAAGAACGAGTCACCTTCCACACTTTACTTTCCCAGTACACCACCACCTCAAACGCACACACAAAATCGTCAAGGTGTCATACAGAGGCATAATACACAGAAACCGATACATTATGCACCACCCCCGCCTGGATTAGAAGCGTTCTCGAGTCTGGTAGATGTTGCGGTGCAACAACCGAGTCTTCCAGTTCCACATCCCCATAGTCATTCTGCTTCGGGCAGTGGTGGCCACGAAGGATTAGGAAAAACAATGGCGGATAGATTGTTAGCTGATCGATTCGTCGATAACAACAGGGTATTCCGCGAACAAGAGATACGCATGCAAGAACATCGTATGGCGATCCAACAACAGCATCAAGTTGAACACAGAATGGCTCTTGCGCATCATCATCAACGTGACAGAGAAAGGGAACGCGATTTGGTTCATTTGCGTGAAAAAGAGGAACATAGGTTGCAAAGAGCAGAAAATGAATATCATTTGGAACAACGTTTGGCTGTTCAGCAACATCATCTACGCGAGAAAGATATTCAACAGGAACACCGTTTGATCCAACAACGTGAGAAAGAAATACAACACGTAGATCATAGATTATCGGCACAGCAAAGGGAAAAAGAGATACAACATGCAGAACAACATCGCATGTCCGTTCATCATCAACAGAGAGAAAAGGATATGCACCAACAAATGGCAGCGGCTGCTGCGGCTCACAGGGAGAAAGAACATCAGGAGCATCGTTTGAGCGTTCAGCAACGAGAAAAGGAGATACAACAAGAAAGGCTTGCTATGCATCAACAACAAAGGGAGAAAGAAATTCAACAAGTGGAACATCGTTTGGCTATGCAACAAAGGGAACGAGACTTTGTACATTTGCATCAACAACAACAGCAACAACAACAACAACAAATGCAACAGCACATTCAACAACACCATCGCTTGGAAGCCGAGAGACGACACATGGTGCAATTATATCGTGACCAACAGCAACAGCAACAACAACAACAACAACAGCAACAAATAGACAGGGAATCCTCGAGATTACTGAGCAGCGGATTTTCACAATCCTCAAGACTTCAACAACCACAGCAACAACCATCCCAACAACCATCCCAACAACCATCTCAACAACCATCCCAGCAACAATCGCAATCATCCTCCCGTCAACAAAATCAATCCTCTAATCAACAACAAAATGAAACTTCGTCGACTTTGACTGCAGCTAGTTTGATAGATGCCATTATAACCCACCAGATCAATCAAAGCGTAGAGAATGCTGGAGGACGTGCAGTGTCCAATAATCAACCTACTCGACCAGGCGATCGACTATTCCAAGTAAGACAATAATATAAATATTCAATAATAATAATTATATATACTAAATTAATCCTGTAATAATTATTATTAAATAATTATCCATAAAAGTATATGTGCAAAACTAGAAAAGTACAATATATTTCTAGGAATTCCATCTAGACACGCAGACAGAACCTAATGGCATGGTACACAGTCCAGCCGGTGAGGGAAGAGGAAATGGCGGAGCAGGTGGTGGAAGTGGCAGCGGAAGTGGAAACAAGGCTATTACTCTAGGGGAACATGTCGATCACATTGTAACTAAGGATTACGGGCCTCCACATTCTTCATATAGATCTTATACTGGGTAAGAATCTTCTTTGGAAGAAAACTTATCGAAATACAATCGGATAAAAAATAAATATTATTGCTGTGTTGTATAATATGCAAACGTTATATTCAAAAAAGAAACAATAATAATAATAATAACAATCATAAAAAACTAGAGTCTCTGTACGGTTTCCCTCGTACGATAGATATCAAATTTCGGAGGAACAATGGAAGTTGCGGAAAGGAAACGAAGCTGATTCCGTGAAGACTGGTGACGAGCGACAGATAATACGAGTTGCTCAACAACAATCCCAACAGCAGCAGCAACAACAGCAGCAGCAGCAGCAACAACAACAACAACAACAACAACAACAGCAGCAGCAGCAGCAGCAGCAACAACAACAGCAGCAACAACAGCAACAACAGCAGCAGCAGCAGCAACAACAGCAACAACAACAACAATCCTCATCCTCGGTGGGGAAGCAACAGTTTCATTCCGTCGAACCGGTCTCTCCTCCGGAAGCTAACACGAATCATTACGGGCGTCGCTTTTATGAAACGAGCACTGCCACCTCAACTTCCGGTACACCCTCTAACAAACCACACCTATCTCCACTGGACTACGTTAAAAATAAAATCGTGGAGGTGATGCGTACGTCCGAAGATGATAAACCCGGATCAACGGGAGGCGGAGGAGGAGAAAGAGAAAGAGAAAGAGAAAGAGAAAGAAACGGTGGAGGAAGCGGCGGAGGAGGAGGAGGTAGTAGTGGTGGAGGAAGTGGAGGTGGTTCAAGTGGTACCGTTGGTGGTAATACTGGAGGTTCCACCGGTGGTGGTGTTGTCGGTAACGGTGGTACATGTGGTGTAGTAGGTAGTGCTGCTGGGGGAGTTGTTAACAGCGGCACTGGTAGTGGTAGTGGTGGTGGTGGTATTAGTGGTAGTGGTAGTGGTAATAGTGGCAGTGGTAGTGTTGTTACCGGTAATAACCCTGTGTCAGGTACTGGAAATTCATCGACCGTTGAAAAAGACGATAAATCCAATATGAACGTCGATAGTCCTGCTAACAGCGAAATGATAGTCGACGATACATCCAACAAACAAGCCCAACAACAATCAGCTAATCAAGCTACCCCAGCTCCGCCAGCTCCCACTACTACTTTTTATCCGTTCAGTGCATTGGGTGTTCACACTGGACCACCTCCAGCACCTCCACCTCCAACCTCGGTCTCATCTGCCGTATCCAAATCCGAACAGATGCAACCGGAACCGGCACCTTTGCTTTCCGCGCAATACGAGCCACTTTCGGACGAAGATTGATAGTCTGTTGTTAATACTTTTTTAGTTAAGGGCAAGTCGAAACGCCATGACGCTTCTTTTATTAGGATATCGAGACGGTGTCGTAATAATTTTCGACATGTACGAATTGGATAGGACACGTGTATAGATTGCATACATATGTTAAAACATACACAAACACACACACACTCATACACTGTCGGATGATAAAAATTAGCCCTTCTTTTTCTTATTTTTTATGTCTTTCTTTCTTTCTTTCTTCCATCTTTTGTTCGTTTTAATTTACTCAAAATATCAGTGAGCGATCAATTAAGGACTCTACTTAATTTTTTTTTCTTTTTCTTTACATCTCTTGTCTTATTTCCTCTTTCCTTCATTTTTGTTTATATATATATATATATATATAAATTTGTCATGAAATGTATACTTTGTAACGAAATGACAACACAGGGGTGCGTTTTAAATAAATTAGCAAAGAGAGGAAACACGACGTGTGTTTCATTTTTTATATAAATTCAATATTATTATTATATATTATATTATATATATTTTTTTTCTTCTCTTTTCTTTTCTTTTCTTTTCTTTTCTTTTAATTCGAACGTCATTCCCATTGTTGCTACTCTCATCTCGTTGCAGATGGCGATGTTGCAAATAATATAAAAAAAATTGGCGAAACATTTTCTTTTTTTTTTATACGACAATTAATAATATCGTCTGTCAAAGGATTTCGATAAATATATTTTTTTGTTTAATTGTGCAAGTAAAAAAAAAACAAAAGAAAAGAAACCAATTTCTTTATTGTGTCCTTGCGTGTTTTTTGACGATGCGTAAAATTGCGATAATTATTAAGGACAGAGGAGAGTGAGTCAAACGAATTAGAAGAAAAAAAAATAAGATTCATTTCATGATTTACATCGTAAGAAAAACAATCAATGGTATTTGAAATATTTATTTGCAAATGTCAAAGTTTTATAAGGATACCTTCGAACAGTAATATGTAACGTTAATCATTGGAGAACGAATTCCTTTAATTTGAAAAGAAAGAAAACAAAAAAGAAAAGGTAAAAATGAGAAATAAGATTATAAAAAGAATGACTAATTGGATAGCTATTTTCTTCAAACAACAATTGTTACATTTACTGAAATTACAAAATGTCAACGATCATTGATAATGTGTTGTAAATCATGAAATTCATTTTCTTTTCTTTTTTCTATTTTGTAACTCAATCAATTGCCATACATTATTGGTACGTGTACATATAAAATTATTATTATTATTATTATTATTATTATTATTATTATTATTATTATTATTATTATTATTATTATTACTATTATTATTATTATTATGTTATAAATGATTCGATCATCTCGTCTA
>NW_014569646.1:257403-259429 GCF_001313835.1 Polistes canadensis
CTTATATATATTATATATATAGTATATAATATACATTAATATATTATTTAGTTTTCAAAACTGCAACAAATCGTTAAAGTTTTTTGTTTGTTTAAAAATGACAAAATTGCGTTCAGCATCAAGGACTCCATTTTGATTTTACATTGAAAAAACCAACCTCCCCTGTGTAAGCCGTTTATTATTGATATAAAATATTGTTACAAGCGATTTAAAAAAATGACGCCTACTCGTAAGTGTAAACCAAAAGTGCGTGTGTAAAATAATCAATTTGATCATTCGTACACAATCTTTTCTTTTCTTTTCTTTCCTTTTTTTTTTTTTTACATTCATCTTTCTTTCTCGCCATTTTTTAATTCCTTTCCCCATTCATTTTCTCTTTTATTAAATTTCACTTTGACAAATTTTTTTAAAATTTTAAATAAAACAAACTCGTCCAAAAATGCGAGATGCAAATTATTATAATAATAATGTAACATAATTAATAATAATAATAATAATAATAATAATAGTAGTAATAATAATAATGAGAAACGATCTCGTGAAGAGAAAAAAAAAGAATGTCATGGCGCTGCTAGCCCTAAAATTAAAAAAAATGATAAAAAGAAAATGGTTCGTTAGAAATACACACACGCAAACGCTTTTTTGTACATAAACGATTAATTAATATACACATATATTATTAATAAATGAATAAATAAATATGTATATTAATTAAGAGTATCGTTTAAGAAACGTAAAATGGAAATAGTCTGAAATGAAGAAAAAAGAAAAAAAACGGTAGAACTGTAGGAAGAAGAGGAGGGGGAGGAGGAGGAGGAGGTGGTGGGCGCGCGTGCGAATGATTTTTATTTCGAATGTGAATCTATGATGTGTCTGGGAATTTTAATAATGATTCGATTAAACTAAAAAAAAAAAAAACAAAAGAAAATGAAAAAAACCTGTTAAATATATATATGTATATACAATACATAATGCATAGGCAAACAAACAAACAGACATATACATATATATAATAAATCAAGTACGAATTGTATTAGCCTGTAGTAGTGTGCGATTTAAACAAAAAAAAAAATGAGAAAAAAAAAAATAGAAAAGAAAAAAGATGAACATAATTTTCTCCGCTGAACATAATTATTGTACGGTGAATCGTGATTATTAATTCGAATTACGATGCAATTTATTAGCACAGAAAGAAAAAGAGAATGAAAATGTGTGTGTGTGTGAGATAGAGAGAAAGAAAGAGTGTGTAAAAGGGAGACCGCGATTTTGTTTTGACTTTAAATGAAGTCAAAAGAAAATATAATTAAATAAATAAATAAATATATACAATAATACGAGAAAAAGATTATCCATAATAAAAAAAAAAACTAATATACCATCAAATTATTAACATCTCCATCTCTTTGATTGTAAGAGAAAGACGAGAGTTTAAGAAAAGAAATAAATTAAACGAGAAAAAGGGGGAGTTTTAAAAAGAAAAAGAAGGAGAAGAAGAAGAAAAAGTATAAATTGGAAGAAGGGATGATGAAAAAAAGAAAAAAAAAATAATAAGAAAAATTGTGTAACTCTTAAACTGTTGTACATAATACATACTATTAATTTTTAAGCCAAGCAATTAGTTATTATACATATATTAATGATGGCTAGTTTTAATTGTAATATGCTATTATTAATTATAATTATAATTATAATTATATGATTATTAATTATTATTAATTGATTAATAAGTCTAGGTTTATTAGTGTATAAGTGACGTAGCTAGCATTTAGGGGTTTAGATTGCAACCACGAACTGACTAGGGAAAGAGTATTCTGTTTCTTTTTTTTTCCCCGATACTACGTTCTCTTATTTAATAAGAATAAATTTATATACATATATATATATGTATAATACTGTTCACACAGACACAATCTTACATACAAAATAATTACTACTAAAAACAAAGTTGAAACAAAAACCTGATATATGATGTGCTGATTTTAATTTCGTTCAATCATTATTATTAAAAATAATATTAAAAAACAAC
>NW_014569646.1:260346-264622 GCF_001313835.1 Polistes canadensis
ATATTATTTTAGGCAGCTGAATTTTAATTAATTTACTAACTAATTTTTGTATTAAAAACTTTGTATGATAATTGTAAATAATTCTTTTTTTCTTTTCTTTTTCTTCTTTCTTCGATAAACGTTTAGACAAAAAAAAAACGCCAGGTATGATCTTTTCGCGCAGTAAAAAGAACGAAATGTTAATTGGAATCAATTATTTCGAATTTAAAAGGGTTTCATTAGAGAGAAAATATTTCGATTATTTTTAAAATATATTAGTTATAAATAAAAAATAAAATAATATAAAAATATAATAAAGAAAGAGAAAAATGACAGAGAGAGACTGGTGGTGTAATCGAGTAATCAATCGCGAGTACGAGAGTAAAAATATTCATTGAAATACGTCTTCCTATTATTCTTGTCGCCATTTTTTATTTCTATCATTATCATTTTCATTTTTATATTATTATTATTGTTATTATTTTTATTTAAATAAAAATAATTTCGAAAAGAATGTGGAAAGATCCTTTTTAAAAGGGGAAATTAAAAAAAAAAAAAGGAAGAAAAACCATCTTCATCGATTTATTTCGATAAGTTATATCTTTGCACGGTAAAGTAAAACTCTCTCACTGTAGGGAATAGCACCAAATAATAATAATAATAAATAAAAACAAAAAGAAATATACAAAAAAAATAGATCGCCAGCAACGAGATTATTATTTCGAACGAATACAGCAATGATTAAAAAAGAAAAGAATAGAACGAGGAGGGAGAGTCTATTAAAAAAATAATATTTTTCGAAAAGGTTCGATAATAAAATAAAAAAAAAAAAATCGCGAAACAATATTAGCCGACCGACTCTTTGTCATCCTGTCCCTTAGAGAAGAGAGATCAATACAATAATAATTCATTTAAATTTACAAAAATGTTTGCAAACAAAATTACATTTAAATAAACCTTGAAATAATTGCAAAATGAAATTTCAACGACGAGTACGTAAAAAAATAAGAAAAGGTATTATTATTCGCGTTCAAGTCTCTCTCGCATCGAATATGTAAAAGAATTTTCCAACTTCGAATAAAAATAATAATAATAATAAAAAAGAGGAAATGAGAGAGAGAGAGAGAGAGAGAGAAATAATGAAAGAAGAAAGGATAAGGGGAAAAAAATAAAAATCAATCAATCATATAAAACATTGACCGAATGGGGGTTCGTAGTTAATAAAAGTATGTGAGTAAGATAATTGATGATTGTCGGTGTAAAGCATACGCTTATTATTATTATCATTATTACTATTATTATATAATTATTATTATTATTAATATTATTATTACTACTACTACTACTATTACTACTACTACTACTACTACCTACTACTACTACTACTACTACTATATAATTACTATTATTATTAACAACTACGATTATTCTGTCGACGTTTATGTGTGAAAAGAAAAAAAATACGCGCACGTACTATAAAAGAAAGATAATTGAGGGAAAAAAAAAAGAAGAGGAAGAAAAAAATGTCTGTGTTTATTTGTGTGTGTGTCTGTGTGTGTGTGATTCTATTTATAGATCATGTTAAAAATGAAATTTACGTGCGATGTACGAATATTAATTTGGTATTTTAAAAAAACATACATACACATACACGTGTACAGGGAAAATATTAAATATCTTTGTTCCGCGTGGATTGGGGGAGAGAAAAATGGCGGGAAAAATTAAATTGAGATGTACCTACTCGTTCGTAAAAAGGGAAAAGATAAAAAAAAAGGAAAATTAAAATGAAAAAACGGAAGAAAACAAAAAATACGACATCAAATCGGTCGATGTCATCTACTCTGTCGCCTATCATCATTGTCATCATAATCATCATCATCATCATCATCATCACGAGATTATCTGTTTAAATTTAAACAAAAAAAAAAAGGCGGGAAGTCCTTGTTGTATATACATATATAAATATATAAATATAAATATATATAAAATATATAAACCTATAATAAAATAATACATATATAAAATATGAATAAAAAGAAGAAGAAAAAGAAGAAGAAGAAGAGGAAGACAAAAAGTCGAGGTACTCAAATCTCAGTTCCCTCCTGACTATACTTGTATCATAATTAATAAAAAATAAAAGTGAAAGATTAACTTAAGGAAACAAAATAAATGAAAAGAAAAGAAATGAAATGTAAAGAACGTTGAGTACGAAGTTTAAAAAGGTCGCATAAAGATTTACGAAGCTTTTAAAAATAATATTACCCATTAATAATATTGCTACTACTACCAACTTATTACAATAAACAACAAATACAACAACCACAACAACCATAACTACAAGAAGAAGAAGAGGATACAACAAGAAAATAAATCAATAGCGATTACTATCTAAGGATACAACGCTATTAAAATGCGAATTATTATTAAAATGATCATTGATAATACACGAAGAAAATAAATAAAATAAACAAATAAGCAGATTATTACAATTAATAGCGAGCGAAAGCATACCATGCCTACAGTAAAAAATAAAAGTAAAATAAAATTAAAGTAAATTAAAATTAAAGTAAAGTAAAGTAAAGTAAAGTAAAGTAAAGTAAAGTAAAGTAAAGTAAAGTAAAGTAAAGTAAAGTAAAATAAAGTAAAGTAAAATAAAGTAAAGTAAAGTAAAGTAAAGTAAAGTAAAATAAAATAAAAATAAAACTACACGTGTAGTATACACGATAATAATATTATTATCAAAATAGTTCAATGTAAATTGTTATTTTTGTTGAAATAAAAATCACCTCCGTTATAACGATGAGCATAACCTTGTTGGCCTTTAATTACTCGATCATCCATATTCTTGTTCTTATATTTATATATATATATTCGTATATTGTACATATACCTGCGATTAATTACAATAATATCGATAATTTTCCACGTGAAATTTAAAATTAACATTCCACCAATTTTACGCGGCAAAGTTCAAAACCGACGTTCCGATTGTTTAATGCGCCATGTTCAAAACCGACGTTCCCATTATTTAACGCGCCAAATTCAAAGCTTAAAGTAGTAATGTTTGAAAAATAGTTGATATAAATTTGATGGTCTAAATAATAAATAAATATGTTCGATATAAAATAAGCTTTAAATATTCTCGAGATTAACATTTTTTTCAAGAATGCCTTGATTTTTCTTTCTATTGTCTCTATAAAAAAATAATCCTATTTAAATAACTTTCTTATTAAATATAAGTAATTTCATAATGAACGTGTTTAAAATACGTCATTGACATTGAATAATTTAATTTTTATCTCGATCGTCTTTAATATTACAATAATTTGTATATGATTTTTTCTTTTTTTAATTTCATTTATTATATTTTATAAAAATAAATGTATATCCAATATACACTATCATTATTATTAGTAATAATATTTTAGAACAAATATATACTTAAATTATAAATATACAACCATATAATATGTAGTATCATTGTTTATTTCACACAAATAAAGTGTGTGTGCATGTATATATAACTGTATTTCATAGCTCTTGCTATTATAGTTGTACAGTAATAATGTCCAAATTTAAGATAACATTTTTTGTTTCTCGTTCATCATTGAATGACCAAAGTCTGATATTTTTTCTTAAATTGTATAGTTTTAACAAAAAAATTACTACACGTCTGCATTATTACATCGTCATAAGATTAAATTTATTTATATACCAAAGTATTTACTTATCTTTCTTTTTGTTTTAATAATAATTGCATTGAGAGTAAGGCACAAGACAGTCCTAGTCAATAATACAAAATTTTAATACGAAGAATAACGAAAAATAATTGATTGAATTATTGACATTGTTGGAATACGATATCAAATCTTATTTCATTTCTTTTTCTTTTTCTTTTTTGTACGACAACGAAAAGTGTAATTATCCTGACGCATAATAAACTATAACTTAATTATGACTTTATAATTTTTGGTTCGGTTGCAATTATTACCGCGTCAACATATATGGGAGACCCTGTATAATACTAATAATTAAATTATTAATACTACGTAGTCATACATATGAACTGATATAATGAATTATCATTATTATTTATATATATATATAAAAAAAAAAATGAAATATTCTTATGCGCTACATGTGCGTAGAGTAATAAAAGAAAATAATAGCATCTTATTTTTTTTTTTTTTAAATTCAGGTACATCAAGGTAACGAATCGGAAGCCAATGAAATAAAAAATTATCTGTATGTAATTTTGAAACGTTAGCTTATAGTATAATTATTATAGTAAATAAAA
>NW_014569646.1:264757-278642 GCF_001313835.1 Polistes canadensis
AAGAAAACAAAAAAGTAATACTGCACCTCTTGCTTTACATTATAATAATAAAGTTCGTATATTCATACATATCGTACGATAAAATATAGCAAATGAATAATTTACATTTTTATAGCAGTTAGAAAATATTTGTGTACGTAAAAATCCAAAAGTAATGAAACGTTTATACAACCACTATATGTATTTATATATATACATTGTGCGTATATATATATATATATAAATGAAACGGAAGAGGTAGCACTCACTCATATGTGCAAAATGAAAAATTAATCGTAGAGAGAGAAAGAAAGAGAGATAAATAATGCAATCACACAATACGCAATAGGAAATTGATAATGATAGTAAATGATTACTTGTTTTGCAATGCCCATAATTGCATTGTATATCACAGTACATCTTGTAATTGTGTGTATCGATCTTAAATAATATTATATAAATAGATATACATATATATATATATATATATTATCATAATTCAGCAAGTTATTAAAGCAAATTAGTTTTCTTTATAAATACGTTTGTGTTTTCATCGCATACGTTCTTTGATTAATGCTTTAAGCATTAACAAGACAGTTTAATAGTAATATTATAAAATATTCTTTTGCGTGAAATTCCATTTAAAAGAATTCCTTTTTTTATACGCAATAAATGTGTCTGTCTCCTTAATTTCTACTGATTCTCGATTAGGCACGTTCTTGGAACAATTCGTTTTAAATTAAAATATTACAATATTCATTTGATATATATATATATATATATATGTAAAAAAACCAAAAAAACAAAAAAAAACAAAAGAAAAATAAAAACGAACACTATTATCTATTTTTTGTAACTATTACGAATAATACGAAGGATATAAAATATTCCACAAAATAGCTGCCGTCATGAGAATTGTGTATGTAACAATACTGACCCACCAAATAACCTTTTCCCAAGTTCTAACTTCCAGATTACGAAGAACATTAATACCGACAAGAAGTCCGGCTAAAGCACCAGTCAAATGAGCTACGTATCCAATTTGATTGTCTACGTCTACTTCGACATAACGACTGTATATTGCTTGACCTATGTCAACTATGGCTATAACAAGAAACACTATTGACTGAAGGCCAGCAAATTCCATTTCTGACCAATTCATCAATATCGTTGCTACGTGTGCAGTAATTAGTGCGTATACACCACCGGATGCTCCTGCTAAATAAACAGTAGGATCTGAAACCGACGTTCCAAGAGATCCAGCTATCACTCCTGCTATGTAGATGATTAATACTCTCCACCATTTATGAACCATTTCCAGTGGTATGCCCAGCATTATTTGAACGAACAAATTAACGACCAAATGAAGAATTCTAAGTAATAAAATGAAGATTCGTTTCTTACATTGTAATGTCTTTTATAAATTATTTCATTCATTTTAATATATAGATATTAGAAGAAAACTTACCCAACGTGTACGAACATATACGTCACATACCTCCAAGCTTGGTATCTTTTGTGCGGATTATAAATAAATAAAGTAGCTGCTGGCCCATCCATGGAAAGTGACTTATGTTCTATAACGTCGTACAAAAATAAAATAATCTCTATTATTGATATGGTTATCATCGCCACTGCTGGTGGCCTACAACTATATTCCTCTTCGTATTGTCCATCTGGATAATCAGTAGAAGATTGAGAATACTGGGCAGCGGTTGGTCTTTGAGGTACCATCGAATGTACATAACGTTGTACAAGATGACCGAAAACTCCTTGCATATCTTTTCTATGAATCTAAACCGCAAAGAAATCTAATTGAATGTTTTTTCTTTCTATTGGAAAACATAAATAAATCTAATTAAGAATATAAACCATACCATAGCAATGAATTCTGGATATTCTAAATACCCAGAATCATCCAAATCTGCTTTACGCATTATTATATGAACTACATTGGCAGGAATATCATTGGTATACGCTGAACCTCGTATCATAGCCTTCAACTCTTGATATGAGATCTTACCGTCACCATCTAGGTCATATTTTTCAAAGATACCTTTCCAATGCTGAAATTCATCACCGTACAAATAAATAAAATAACTTTGTACAAATATTTCTTAATAATATAAATTGTATCTTACGCTATCATTAAACTGTAAAGGAATAGTTATTCCAGTCTCTCCTTCTTGATTGGTCGCCATCCTAATCAATTTGAAACTTCTAAACAAGAAAAAACAGAAATTAATATCACGATATCAATCGAATGAAATCATTCGTATAAATTTTTAATAACAACATCAAAGAAAAATATTCTCTTCTTATTGTAAATAAATATTTGGAATAAATTCGTGATGGAAAAAAAGAAAACAAAAAAAGAAAAGTAGTAATTGAGATACTAAAGTATCTTTTTTTTTGTTGCTTTTTTTTTTTTTTTTTTAAATAAAAATAATACCTCTAGGTGTATGTAAAAAGTTCCACAGGTGTGGGTTATTCAGTAACGACTAAATCGAAAACGATTTGAGTCAATGATATCACTTACTTCGATGAAATACTTATATATTGTGTATACTTAATCTATCTCTTATCAATTTTATAGAGAATACACACAGTCACGTAGAAAGAGAAAGAAAAAAAAAACTGAGAGAGAAAAAGAAAAGGAAACAACGATGATGATGAGTACAACGAGTGAACTAAGAAATATGATTTCATTCAAAACTAAAAATCCATTAAAAACTTTTGTAATAATAAACCTAAATTGAAGATAATAGGATAATTACCTGTGAGGTGTCAGTAACCCTGAGACGTGGCAAAGAACAACAATTTCTTCAAACTGTACTCCCAAATTAAATTTCATTCATCGTTTTTAACAAAAAATATGAAGAAGAAGAAGAAGGAAGAATTTTTCATACAAAAGAACTTCAAATGATAAAGAACAATTTTCTTCTTAAGTATAATCCAAATCAAATAAGAAGAAACGTTCGAATGTAACACACATATACTAAGTGCAAACACTATAGTAATCACAACTCTACCAGCATTGGTATC
The DNA here is from genome assembly GCF_001313835.1 of Polistes canadensis. Taxonomy (NCBI): domain Eukaryota; kingdom Metazoa; phylum Arthropoda; class Insecta; order Hymenoptera; family Vespidae; genus Polistes; species Polistes canadensis. Next base: position 267,782 of record NW_014569646.1, read on the forward strand.
ATCGGAGAATACGGTTTATTCGATTTGGCCTTCGACAGGTGTATCTAATAAAAACTCTCATCTTTTTTTTCTTTCTTTTTTTTTATTATTATTATACTTCATAGACGAGATAGAATGAGAGAACAAAACATTTTTTTATTCTTTCTACGAGTTTCCAAATGTTACGCAACCTCTTAGGAAAAGAAAAAGAAGGAGAACAAGAAGAAAAAAGTAAAAATAAATTACCGAAAATGATTTTTTTCAATATGATCGATACGGTCTTTTAAAGAACATAAAGGTGTGCACACGGTGTAGCACGTTAGATAGGTAAACTCATGATTTCATATAGTGCACGAGTTCAAGTTTAGAGGGAGTAAACACAACGGAAATGCACTTTTGTTTTTATTTCTTTATAAGTATAGATTCAATTTGTTTTGTCTTTTCTATTAATTATTATTATTATTGTTGTTGTTATTTGATAATAATTATTTTGTATTCTCTTTGCAGTTGTTGTTTTGATTTCACCGTTTGCTTGTATTACAAACTGACTTATGTGAAATTAATGAAGAAAATAAAAGATATGAGGACAAAAAAATATTGCAATTAATTAGAAATCATTAAAAGGATATTCATTTGGTTTAATTTTGTATTATTCGTGAAGACTATTTAAAGATTATCTGTCGTAAAATGTAGAAAAGCAACGGTAAAGGTACGGGATAGATAGGCCCATTGGCAAAAGGAATGCAGTCAATTTAAAACCGGTTTTAATGCCGATTCTCTTATTTTTTTTTCTTTCCTTTTTTTATTTTCTTAACTTCTTCTCACAAAACAAGAAAATTCTTGCGTTTTGTGCAAATAAATATTTAACGTTAATCATTGTAAATAATATTCGCGCGTTTTATCTGCTGCATATCAGATTGGCCAATCAAAATGATGGAATTTAAATTTTAAAAAATGTATGCACGTGTTTTTTTTTTTAAATATCTTAAATGTGTGTGTGACCAACAATAAAAACAATTTCCTTATTTATTTTATATAATAAAATTATATTATTTTGTATAATGTGTTAGAATAAACAAGTTTAATATACGTATATTATTTGAATCTATTAACGCGCGAATTATAATCGAAAACTGGTTTTCTTATTATTTACCAAGTAAACAAAATAGAAGATAATAATGAAACAAGTTTTAACAGGAAAAAAATTAAAAAAATAATAATTTATTTCTTAGTATACGTCATTTGTAATAGCAGAAATAATATTTCATGTTCATTTCTGTAATAACTGCGATAAAGTAATTCCCTAATTATTGTTCATTTTTTAACATTGTATTTATAGCACAATAATTATAGTCTTTAACAGCTACTTTTGATTTACGTATTATGAATATTTTTTCCCCCAGCATTTTGTTATTAAAATATTATTTGAATTAATTAAAGTCTAATTTAAAAATAATTTGATGCTAATCACAATAAACATGATGAAAATGATCTAGAGACAAACGGAAATATACATTTGTTTAAAGATTGCAACACGAGAAAATAAAATGAAAAATTCAAATCACGAATGAATCACCTATCTTTATTTTGATTATTACGTTGCTAAGCGACGATTAGTATACTTTGTTTCCTACTTCCTTCATTACGTCTATAGTTCTTTTTTTCTATACTAAATTGTGTAAGAAAGTGAAGAAAAAAAATTCCAATTAAAATATTATTTTTTCTATGATTTATAATAAAAATCAATATGACGGATATTCAGGAAAGAAAAAAAATTGCTGCAAGTTATCGAGTTAAGGAACCTATACATAATTTTAAGATTAGGTATATACATATATACCCCTAATTTCTCATTTATATAAACATACACAAATGTATATTTATATTTATATGCATGTGTGTGTAATTATTTATGCATGCATTGGATTGGTCAATAAATGGCGCGAATTTTTAATATTTATTACTGAAATAAAATAACACTATATATAGTGTATTTTAACATATTTATAGGTAATTAAATATGCTAATATAATAATTATATAAATTATTATTATTTTACAATTAAATGATACTAAATTATATTCACACACATATAAAATATTAAAAATTCTTATATTTTTTATTGACCAATCAAATATTCATTTTAACATATGTTTTTCCAAGAATAATTAATAATACATCTAACAACAATTAATTTAGATTGTTATGTTACATCGTTACATTCGTCTATAGGACACATTCCTTGTTGGCCTTGAAATTTGAAAGGATTTTATCAAGGATATTATATGATGTCTAAATGATTAGAACTAATACACGCACTTATATACGAATTATAAATTTATATACTTTTTTTTTCTCCGATTATGAAAAAACAAAATATATATAATAATTATCAACTTCGTGCTTGTTGGAAAAAGGAATGGAACGTTTTTGGATAATGACATTCTTGAAATAATTTTCGTTTACGTAGATACATACTTTTCTCTTTTTCTTTTTTTAACAAAAAAACGTAAAAGTTTATCTTTGTAATTAAATGTGGAAGGAAAAAATATATGTTTGATTTTTAAAGGAAAATGAAATAGTATGTTTGAGAAAAGATTAAACAGAAACCTTGAAATTTAACAGAAGCCATCTGGTTTGGAGATAGAGATCACGTATATCTTATATACTCTGAATCAGTATTTATGTAGTATTTTGATGGTACGTTTATTGTTATAGAGTTAGAGTCGCCCAACAGAAATCTTTGCTAGCCGACTTATTTGATACGGAGAACGATACAAGAGATTCTAATTATTTGGAAGAAGAAGAACGTATTTTTAGATGGCAAGAGAAGATCTTCAGTCCGTTCGAGATAGAATTTTACAAAGACGAAAACAACTGCATTAACGATTATCAAAAAAGATATCACCAACTGGTAAAGGAAAAAAATTTGCAAGGCTCGCATTTGTACAGTTACACGGAAACAGATTCGTATTATCCTAACGAAAATTTGCTTACTAAGCCTTACCAATCTTATTTGTCGTTTAAGAATCAATCAGCATTACCCAAAATGCTTAATCGTAAACCTTTTTCACTGAGATATAATAAAAATGTTATCGATGATAGAATCACGGATACCAGAATACGTTCTAATCATTATTTTTATATGGAACGTAGTACCATGTATATATTACTCGATTTAAGTAGAAAAAATAAATCTGATTTGTTTCATTCGTCGGATCTCGAAATGGAAACGCTACTATGCAAAATAACATACGACAAAGTAAATAATATTTTAACTATGTATCCTGATTTTACTTCAAACCAATCTTACATGCTTACAACGGATAGCGGTATTAAATACGATTATTGGATAGAACATTATTCTGAAATTCAATCTACATCGGAATTGGAAGAACAACGTGAAGAATTACGACAAGTATGTGTATGATTATTTAATTATTAATAGTACGTACCCCACATAGGAAATTTCTGATATTTGTCTGATCATTCTTTGTGGATAAGACATTTTGTCTATATATTAAATTTATTTATTTATTTTTAATACTCCCAGTTTTTGCACTGTTTAATACTCAAATCTTTAATACTCTTATTATAATTCTCTTATAAAATTGCACAAAGAGGTGCATGCATTTTTTAATTCACTGTGATACTATAATTAATTCATTAAAATTAATTTATTTCTTTGTCGACACTTTTGTATCAATCGTTTAAAAAATTTACATTTTTTAATTAAAGTCCTCATGTTCTAAAAATATTGTAGAAACTATATAAAGTTTATTGTAGATAGAATTTACTTAGATGATCGACCATGTTAACCAGTAGATGGTCTAAGTTTGACTGACTTTGATATTTCTTTGAATGTTCCCTTCCAACACTTTCTTTCACTAATGTAAATTTCCTTAGTGTTGGATCATGTATAAACTGGAGAAGGGGTATAACCCACACACATACATATTACTGTTTATATCTTTCTAAACTGACATCATTACTTGACTCATGCTTGTAAAAAAAATATATGTATGGTTATCCTGTAACTGATGGTATAAGCGAACTGGGGTGTGATTCTACGTGAAAGCTAAAATACTAATATTTTAATATTTTTTAGGAAATACAAAAACTGATGTTGTACAAATCGGCAGATATACCAAACGAAATAGAATTAACAGTACCAAACATATTTCAAATCTTTTTAAACCTGAACATCGTTTCCGCTCACAATTTTACTTATGACGGTTTATTCATAACTTATTATATCATTTTACCTAAAGATTGGAGTACCAAACAAAAAGAAAGATTAGTTGGAAGAACGCAAAAGTGTCGTATCAAAGATAAAACTGCTTACTTTGATTATATCATGGATATATTATTGGATTTGCATTTAAATGTGTTAACTAAAAATGCAGCTATTACCAAGTGGCCGTCTTTATTAATATGTGTAGCATCTCTCGATAGTTGGACTAGGTACGTATTAACTATTAACCCTTTTGATAGATGAAAGATTAGATGTTTAGAGGTAAAACGTAATGCATTTTAAAATATTCAAATTGTAAACATTGTAAATGGATGCAAAATAACAATAGGTGATTATAGTCACCGGTAAGACACTCAGAATGTACAATGAGGAGTGACTAGAGTTACTGTTAATATTATATAAAAGAGTTAACCAATACTTTCTCTATAACATCACTTTTAATAAAAAATCTATAAATAAAATATATGAAATTAATTTTAATATAGATATCGCATAGAAGGGTATGGAGTAGTACCTATATCGTTGTTGCCAGGTACACACGAATTAAATATACCCACTTGGAGACCAGCTGGGGATATCGTTGATTCTCTTCGTAGATTTTTTACCGGTGGTACTTATGAACTGGAAGATATCACACATTGTGGTATTCCATTGATGCACGACAGTGCATTGTTGGACAAATCTAATTTAAATGTTGTGTCGAGCGGTTACGTTAAAATAAATCTTAACATTGTTCATCGATATAACATCAATACGACTAGGACAAATTTTGAAAGTAAATATCTTGATAGAAATAACGTTGATGCACTTATGAATAACGTTGAAAATGTCTTAGAACAATTCAAGGCTGCTAGAGAACGTATGCTACAAATAAAAAATACTGATTTATGACTTTGTTTAATAATCTTAGAATCAATAAATGTATGAACATATGTACACATTGAAAAGTATATATAAAAATAGGTTAAACATTTGTTATTTTGATAAAATAATGAATGAATAATTAAAAATAATTATTAATAATGAAATATTAGAAATAAATGTAAAACTATATGTACATTGAAATGTTAAAGAAACTAGTGAAACTATTACAAGACCCAAAATAAGGAAATTTGGTGAATTAGGTTAATAGACTTAACCCAGAAAAAAATGAACCACACAAGAGAGACCTTGCAAGGTCTTTCTGTGGTTGTTATCTATTTTTCGTGGTTACCAACAGTGGTAAACTACTATCTTGAACGACGGTGGCTCTACAGAGCGTTGCATTAGATGCATTATATGGTTTCCTTTCTCAGTATAAGACATATAACCTAACAATCATAATAATAACAAAAGCGTCGCGGCTAACTATTGTTATCAAATATCGCGTAGTCATATTTTAATTAAATGCTTCGTGTATCTTAAGTGCAATATGTAAAATATAAATAATAACTTACTTTATAGAAGAATTTGATTAAAATGGGCGATATTAGAGCCGGTCTTGAGGAATTAAAACTCGACGGTGCTCTGTTTGCCAATGTCAAATACTACGTCAGTGGTGAAGGAGATCCTAAAGTATGTAATCGTCCTAATATTTTTATCATTATTATTATGTACGAACTAACCTATCGAATTTTTTTTATTTCGATATATTTAGCTCGATCCATAATTGCGATCTATTGGTCTACATTTTGTACAATTTTGTCTAAATTGGAATATATCTGTTTAAAGGTTATGATATATTCGCATGTTATCGATGCTGTTCAAATAGTTAACTAAACAGATCATTTAAATACTTATAGATCTTAAACTTATTGCAAGAAGGTGGAGCTGAGAGATCCAACTATCTCAGTGATTTTGTAACGCACTTAATTGCTGGCTATGATGCCCTTGAAAATGATATATCTGTGGCCAAGGATCTTTATGAAATACCAGCGGTTACACAGAATTGGATTCTATTATCTGTTAAATGTAACAAACTTTTACCGTATCCTTTTATATGGTGTTAGTATTCTAACATCGGTATTATAATCTTATAAAAAAACAAACAAAATGATTTACCTATTAGATTTTTTCTTAATGTTAATACGCAAATAGAACACGTTATTTTTCCCCAGAAGAGAATCAATTATTTTCCAATGTACGAGCATGCATATCCCAAATAAGTCGGGCAGACAGTAAAATACTTTGGGCAATAATAACTTTACAAGGTGGCAAATGCCAGTTACGTTTAGATAGATATTGTACGCATTTGATAACTGGAAAACCTTCTGGATTGAAGTATGATGCTGCAATGAGACATCATATTCACATTGTTACTCCTGATTGGGTGACTGAATGTTATAAAAAGGTTGCCCTTGTTAACGAGATAGAGTATCATCCAAGATTGCTTATTTATCCATCCCCAAATACTTCAACAGCAATGATTACTGGGTTCATGGATGAAGATACTGAGAATAGCGCTGCTCAAGAAGAACAGGACAGAACAAAGGCAGTATTGGAACAATTAAAACAACGTATGCCTTGGAATCAACCAAGTCCACCTGTATCTTCTAATGTGTTACAAGTGCACAACAATGCTAATCATACTGCAACGACTGCGACATATCCGAATAATGGGCAAAATGCAATTAGTTTGCAGCAACAGCAGCAGCCTCAGCAGCAGCCTCAGCAACAACAACAGCAACAACATCTTTCACGTTCTGTTCCTTCCACAAGCTTATCTAATGCACCTCCGAATGTTCCTTCTATGTCAGATCAAAATATTATCAATCAAACTAATTGGATGCCTCAAGCTTCCCAAGCGAATAATATTTCCCAAACAAAAGGGATCTCGCCACAAATGCAACAAGATTTGGCTCCACAACAGCAACAACAAATAAATATGCAACATCAAATGATACAGCAACAACATCAGCAACAGATGCAACAAACATACACACAGCAAACACTTTTGAATCAAACCCAACCTCCTCCACAATTACCACCTCAACAACAACAATTAAACCAGCAAACATTAATTCAACAACAACAACAACAGCCAATAAATTCACAGTTATCTCAGCATCAGCATACACCTCAGCAGCCATTGTTGGTTCAGCAAAAACAAATGAATCAACATCAGTTGCTGTCGCAGCAGCAACAGCAACAACAGCAGCAGCAACAACAACAGCAGCAACAACAACAACAACAACAACAACAACAGCAACAGCAGCAGCAACAACAACAGCAACAACAGCTTTCTTCTCAGCAAGCACAGCAGCAACAGCAACATTTGCCTCAACAGCCACAGCAAATTCCTGTGCAGCAACAATCGCAACAGCTGCAATTAACGTCTCAGCAACAACAAATTGTTTTGCAACAGTTGCCTTCTCAGCAGCAACTTAGCACACAACATCAACTGAATCAACAACAACCGGGACCACCTCAACAAATGACAACTGATCAAAGACAACAACTTATTATATTACAACAACAGCAGCAACAACAAAAAATACATCAAATATCACAACAGTTACAACAATCTGCACCTCAAAGTTCGCAACAATTTGTTATAAGAGATGGCCAATTACAACAACAACCACAGAATCAACAATTAATAGGCCCAAATCAACAAGGTTTTATAGTTCAAAGAGATGCACAATGGCAACAGCAACAGCAACAATATCACTTGCAGTTGCAAAGACAACAACAACAACAGCAAATTGGTCCACAAAGACCTGGAGGACAGTGGGCTCAGCAACCACCTCAACAACCTAGACAATTGATTCAGCTAGATGCTGAAACGCACCAGCAATTGCAACAAATGGATCCTCAGCAAAGAGCGCAATTTATTCAAAAGATTCAAAAGCAACGAAATTTATTATATCAAAGACAAATACAAAACCGTCAGGCCCAACAAGGCCCGCATATAGCTGTTATAAGAAGTCCTGGGAAACCAGGACAACCGGGCGGTTTACAATGGATTCAACAGCCACGTCCACAAATGATGAGACCACAAATAGCACAACCACCAGGACAGAAGCCTGTGCATCCAGGCGTACAACCTCCTGCTTTAACACCTATCAATTCTTCTAATCAAGTCATAGTACAGGCTGGACAAAATATACAAGCAGCTCCGCCTGCTCAAGCAGGACAAGCATTTCAACCGAATCAAACCTTAACGCCTCAGCAAATAGCGCAACTGCATTTGCAAAAACAACAAATAGTGAGACTACAACATTTGCAACAATTGCAACAGCAGCAACAACAACAGCAGCAACAACAACAACAGCAGCAGCAGCAACAACAGCAACAGCAGCAACAGCAACAACAACCACAGGGAGCTCAGCAAGAACCACCATTAACGCCTTTAACTAATAATACACAAATTTCTCCAGATCAACAGCTTGTTAATGCTAAAACTAAGACTGCTTTAGCAAATATGTTAACCAATAGATTACAAGGTGGTGCAGCAGAAGGTAGCGCTGCTGGCCAGTTACGATTGATGACTGCACAACATAGACCACCGCCTCCGCCTTCTCAAGATCCACAACTATTAGCAGCATATCAAAGAAGAACCTTAGGGAACATAACGAATGGTGCACCAGCTGGTGCTCCCATGAAAATGCAATATGCTCCTGTTATGCAACAACCTAAAGCTCAATTTTATGGGCATAATCCAAATTTAAAACGTAAGTATATATTAATATTTCTTTCATCAACTATATCTTCATAATTTTGTTATATAAAGTAACTACTAATGGGGCTCGTTTTTATATTTCCAGTTCCACCAAATTTATTTTTATTGGGTTGTATTTTTGTAATCGTCGAATACGACGTTCAACGTCCAAATGAAGTATTAGTTTGGAAACAAGTGATTGAAAAATATGGAGGAGAAGTAGAACCGCAATATTGTGGTCGTGCTACACACGTTTTAGCAATTACACAAAAGCATCCAACAGTGGTACAAGCATTACGCGAAGGAAGACGTTGCGTTAGTGCTTATTGGCTATCTGATGTTGTTAACAAGCAACAAGTACTACCTCCATGGCATGCATTGCATTTTCCAACTCCTTATGGTTTAAACGAACTTCCGTGCACTAAACAAATTGTATCGTTATCCGGATTTGAAGGAGAGGAACGAACTAAAGTTAAATATATGTTGGAAGCGTTAGGTGCCAAACTTACGAGTTACTTTTCCAGACATAATACATTACTCGTATGTAAAAGGTAATATTTCTTAAGTTATAACATATATATATACAACACGTAAAATATTAAATTAATTAAAAGTCTTATGATTGAAAATAAATTTCTTTTTTATATCTTTCAAAATAAAATTTCAGACCAGACGGACAAAAGTATAAAAAGGCACGCGAATGGCAAACCGCAGTAGTAAATGCACAATGGTTAACAGATTTTCTCTGTGGGGTGATCGGTACGTCGCATCAATTGGATGCTCCTAAATACCAACAATTTAGTCTTGGTAATCCATTTAGATTGGATTATTCATTAGTTCCACACATTATGGGTAAGTAAAACAAAAAAATATCTTACGTTTAATATACGACAATTATTTTCGTTAATTTACTTAAAATTAGTAGTATAATTGTATATGTTCGATATTATTTTTCACAGCTGCATGGAAAGTACCGATTAATATCACCCAAGAATCTTACGACAAAGTCCAACAAGTTGGACAGGGTCCAAATTCTATAAGAAAGTCTAAAAAGCCGCGTTTGGATGTATCTCAATTAAACAAGGATCCACATCTGTTAGGTTTAGACGAACCGATAGTTGTTAGTAATCCAGATCCTCCTCCACCAGATAAACAACCCAAGATATTATTTTCTGGTATTAATCCTAGAAAACACGCCAAGGTATAATAATATTATAAAATCAAATTTAATTTAATTCGTATTAACACACCATGTGATTAATATTAAAAATAATGAAATTATATAGAGAATTCGAGAATTGGGAGGTGCTCTAGCAGCAACCTGGCAAGATGCGACTCATCTTGTAATGTCCGCACCGATACGTACGGTCAAACTATTGTGTTGCCTTTCAAGATGTAAATTTATTGTTACCCTACAATGGTTACTCGATTGTTCGGCAAAAAATACTTTCTTGGACGAGAGTGGATATCTTCTTGGGGATGTAGAATTTGAAAATAATTTTAATTGTAATATAGAAAAGGTCTTGGCAAGTCCTAATCGGGGTACAGTACTTAAGGTAAGAAATAAATACAACAAATAATATAATTTCAAAACATTAATTAGAGATATTTCCAATCGTTTATATTTTGTCCGTCTTTTAATTTAGGGAAAGATATTTTACGTGACACCTAGTGTTATCCCATCTCCATCAGCTATATCAGAAATAATTGAAAGCGCGGGTGGTGTAATGGAGAAAACAAGAAGATCTCTTACCCAAATACAAGATATGAACAGTACCAAATTAAATTACATTATTGTAACTCATGAAAATGATCTTCATCTTCTTACCGATGTTTTACAAGCTAATATCAGTGAGTAATAATATTTAAAGATAACAAATTCAACGATTATTGATGACGTATGCGATTAAAACATTATCTCATATTTTTTAGGCGTGTTCAGTGCAGAAATTGTCTTAGGAGCAGTCGCAAGACAATACTTCCAAGTG
>NW_014569646.1:280497-307907 GCF_001313835.1 Polistes canadensis
TGCATATTTAAATAATCTATTTCTCAATAACTAGGAATTGTTTATAAACTTTTATAGTCTTATATTATTTTAAATAATCTATAAAATATGTCGAACATCTAAATATTTATAATTTATGCCTGGAAGTTGAATATAAAATATTTGTTTTAGTGGCGAATGTACGGTAATATGTCATGACGCTTTTTTTAAAAATAATGTATTTTTAAGCAAATTTTATGAACTTTTATGATTTTAAACTATTTTCAAGAGTCTATAGAATATGTTGAACATCTAAATGCTTACAATTTATATCTGGAAGTTATATAAATTAATTTTTCAAAAGTGACCAATATAGCTTAATATATCATGTCGCTTGTTTTAAAAATAATGTATTTTGAAGCATATTCTATGAACTTTTATAATTTTAAACTATTTCTAAGAGTTTGTAGAATATATCGAGCATCAAAATGTTTATAATTTATGTCTAGAAGTTATATAAATTAATTTTTTAATACGTGACCAATACCTATGATGCTGGGCGTCTATTAAGAACTTATTGGTTAATAACCAACCAATGAGCGCTCTAGTTTTGGGACCGCCCATACTCTGCCGGATACCTCTTATACCTCTTATATCATCATGCTTTCCTATTACATTTCTCTCAATTTTGCGACGAGAGAAACCAATTTTAATACTCTTATACCGGGTGGGAAAATTCAAAATGATCATCAGAAAATCTAGATTTCTAAGGGAAATTGAAAAAAACGTCAAAATTTTGATTCGAGGGTGGCATTTAAATGCCTTTAACAATATATTTAGATATAATGAATGTATTATTAGATACATTAATTAATATTATCAAAGGTGTTGATCTTTTTTCTCTGGAGTCAACGACACATAAGTTAATAAAGATGAACTATTTGTTGAGAAATAAATTAATTACAATTGTCGATTAATAATCTAATGATTCAATAAATTTACTAATATATATATAAAAAAAACACCTAGCAAAACTGGACAAAGTAAATTAATAAATATATTCATCTAAAAATAGAAAAAGAGAATTGTTAAATGAGTATACAATATGTGTTAAATAAATATTTCTTAAATAATGAACATGGCAATTTCAAGAAGAAATCTGTAAACGAATCCAATCTCTATATTTCATTAGGTCAACGTAAACAATATAATTGTTGAGATCACATGACATGGAAAAATCTAAAATGGAACGCGAAACAACTGCACGTAAATAATAACGTCCATCATTTCTACGTATTACTAAACCACTTCCACTGTCACCGTTACATGGTCCAATACCATTTCTAGAACCAGCACACAAGGTACGATTGGATGTCAACTCGAGAAAGGCTTGATTACTCCGTAAACAATCTTCCTAGATAATATATAAAATACATTAATTCAAATACCATATACACATACCATATGATTTAAATAATATTCAAATGTTTATTAGTGTTATCTATAATTTATTAATTCAAATACCATCTATATATATACCAAAAAATCAATGAATATTTATCATTATTATATATCCAACTCTATATCGTTATTGCGGTATTGCATTTTTCTAATTAATTTGTTTTTTTTACCTGAGAAACGATAGGTACAACAACTAGTCGAGGTTCATTCGAAATTTGATCACGTTCATTTTTACCCCAGCCTATAACGTATCCATTATATCCAACGATATCTCGTAAATCGTCAGATCCAGTCCATAAACAAATCGGTTTAATAGATTCAGAAAATTCAACTGTTTCGAGTAATATCATAACAGCAAGATCAGCATCAGCAGATTGATCATAATGATCGTAATCTGGATGTACTTTGTATTCTTTAATTCCTCGCCTGATCGAACCTTCTTTTCTCTCATCCCACAAACTATAATGACCTAATGAGACACTTATGGTTCCGGCTGGTAAGACCAATTTATCCGGTGATCTTCTTGTACAATGTGCCGCTGTTATCGATAAAACAAAATCTTATTTGTTAATCTAATTTGAAAGAATTACAATAACCAATGATTGATCATCGAAATACAATCACTATTTCAAAGTTATTACGGAATCGTACCAGTAATAATGTGTTTATTGGTGACCAGTGTACCGGCACATTGAAATTCAAGATTTAAATCAGCAAAAAAGATAGCAACCAACCAAGGCCATTGGTTTGGTTCAGTCTCAACACCTCCAGCTACCAACAGATTACTGTTTTCCTTTCCACATTGCTCATAGTTGTTAGGTTTTAAAGACGATGATGATGATGATAATGGTGGTTTTCTTAATGGTAGTGGCATTGATGATTGTAATGGTTTGGGTTTCAAGTATGGTCTTGATGGTTGTTGTAAGGGTTTGGGTTCAAAGTATGGTCTTGATGATTGTTGTAAGGGTTTGGGTTCAAAGTATGGTCTTGATGATTGTTGTAATGGTTTGAGATCAAAGTATGGTCTTGATGGTTGTAATGGTTTGGGTTCAAAGTATGGTCTTGATGGTTGTTGTAATGGTTTGTATTCCAAGTATGGTTGTGATGGTGGTAGCATTGATGGTTGTAATGGTTTGTATTCCAAGTATGGTTGTGATGGTGGTGGCATTGATGGTTGTAATGGTTCGGGTTCTAAATATGGTTGTTCCGGTTGATTGAATGATAGTATAAAATTATTGAAATTCGGTCGTTCATCATGATTGTTAGCAGAATTAGCGGAGGTAAGTAATGCTTTTGGTGGAAAGAGCGTGTGTTCCAAAGAAATCGAAGTTACGATTCGTCCTGATGCTGAAATTAATAAATCGTTAGATGGTTTTACATTTACAAATTTGGATTGTATTATTCGTAGATGATATTTTGATAGCACGAAATACCATTATACACGGACTAATTGGTGTTGATTATTGATTATAAAAGAACAAAACTCCTTACCACGTGGACCACTGCAATATAATTGTCCATTGAACCATAGATTTGTTAAAACAGGTAACGGTTCTGTTACTGGAAAATTAACTACGTAGAATAATGGTCTACCTTGTTGAATCTCTCTTACTGTTTCCTCTTTTGATCGTGCTAATGCTAATTGGCCGATGTATTTCTAAGAAAAAAAAAAGAAAAGAAAAAGAAAAATCAAATATATCTATCATCAACAATTTTTATTAATTATTTATGAAACAATTTAATGTCTTTTCAAAACGAAGCCACTTCAAAAAATTATTTAAAATAAAACAATAGTATATATATATATATATATATATATTAAATAATATAATTACCGAAGGTAATAAGGCGGCCAAACTAAGTTCTATTTTCAAATGTAAATCCGTATTTTTTGGCGGCGAAGATATTATCACCTGTCCTATGATCTCGCGACGATTATTCCAAAAATAACGAAAGTAATTAGGGCACGGTGATTGAACGGCCGAAACTTTGCAGGATAATAAAATCGATAAATAAATCAATGATATTAATCTTCCGATAGAATCGTAGAACATCTTGTTAAATGTTGGTGAAGAGGGGGACTGGGGGGTGCCTTCTTCTTCTTCTTCTTTTGGCACCATTCACATTACGTAAAAAATATCTTTTGACGTTCACTATAAAACACGAAGAGTTATTTAAACGGGGATTATTTTTTTTTTTAAATGTACCACACACTGTATAATATGTTTATTATTTCATTCGTAAAACAACAACGAAGTAAAAAACTTTCTTACCACTTCCCCTTCCTCTCTCTCTCTCTGCCCCGATATATTTTATTATATTTAAGATTTTCAAACCGATCACGACATATTTGTATGCGATTTGATGTTGATCATTTGCTTGTCAAACGAACAATGATTTAAATATTACTGTACACGCAGAGTAGAAGAGAATAATAGATAAGATCTGAAGTCTTACTTGAGTCTTACTAATATCTTCCTTCTCTCTCTCTCTCTCTCTCTGTCTCCTTCTCATTATTTATTTTTTTTTTATTCTTACTCTTTGTGAAATCGGACAAAAACAAAAATCGAAAGAATTTTTTTTTTCTCCCTAATTGAATTATTTTTTTGTTTATATTATTAATCAAAAAAGTTATAAATAGAAAGAAAGAAAGAAAGAAAGAAAAAGGAAAGAGAGAGAGAGAGAGAGAGAGAGAGAGAGAGAGAGAGAGAGAGAAAAAGTGGGAGAAAAGAGAAGAAGAAAAAAAATCGAAAGAATTCTCTTCCTCGTTTTTTCTTTCATCTTTTCTTTTATTATTATTATTATTATTATTATTTAAAGTAACAACGGGGACTTTTAAATCTTTCAATTATCTGATTCATAATTTTCCCAACATTTATTTACGTCATAGAATAATATACGTAAAATACCAAGGATTATCTTAAAAAATCTGAGACTTTCTTTATCGGGGAGGGAGTAATTCATTTGCGTTATTATACTTCCTTATCTTCTTTTTTTTTCTCTTTTTAGATTTTTATTCCTATTTTTCCTCGTACTAATATTAATTGGAAGATATTCCGGTCTCTGCTCGTGTAAGGTGTTACGTTGTTGTTGTTATTATTAATCATTAAAAATTTATTATAATTTATTTTGAATTGTTTGCTCTCTCTCCTCGATTTAATAATATTTTTACTTCCGTATGCTCTTCAATAATTTCATTGTAAATCTTGGGGAAATACCATAACCATGTGAAATCATACTTTGTCACTCATGTGAGTCACAATAAGGCGACGAACGATAGATAATTGATTATCCTTAAAAATAAAAAAAAAATAAAAATAAATCTAATTGTATTATGGTAATACAAATATTTGTTTGAAATGCACAAGTAAAGAAAATATTAATTTTACTTAGTTAGAATTGATTGTTAATAAATTTTTTCCTGGTGTCGCTACATTACAATTATTTTTCTTTCTTTTTCTTTTCATATTTTCGTACATAAAAGGAACGCATACGAATGATTAATAATTATTCTTCGAGTATAGATAATTGTAAAAAAAAAATTTTACAATAAATCACATGCAACTACGTTTATATTGTTATTTATATTTAATAGCACGCAATTTTCGTTTGCTTCATGGATTGCTGATAAGTTTTATACATTTTTCCAAGGTCATGTGCGTCTCTTTAACTTAAATATCTCTCTCTCTTTTTCTTCTTTTTTTTTTTTAAATCTTATTCTAACATTACTTCTCATAGTTAGTAAGAAAAATTGTTGACAAATGGATATACAAATTCTTAATCCTTTTCGTTTTGTTTTGTTTTTTCTTTTATATTTCTTCGAAAATAATTTTTCATTATAAATAATTAAGAGTAATTATTCTTTGACGGTTTAAAATGCGGTTTGTATGTCAATTCATTCTAATTTCATTAGAATTCTTCTTACAACAGCGTGCCGGTGCGTTTATTTTATTTTAATGCTTTACGAAACAACGAAAGCATCTTTTTTATTCCACGCAAACAATAAGAATTTAATTAGATGCTATAATAGAACGATTTTTTTTCTTCTATTTCATACACGATTATTCACCCTACATACGTGTATTTTTATTTATTAATTTATTCATCTAATGTGGTTAGAATAATTCAATATTTTTGTTATATTCTTTCATGTAACTGTAATATATATATATAAATTAATAAATACATAATCGCGATCATTCTGTGTATGTTGTAAATTTATTTAAAATTCATCTAATTTTTGTTTACTTTATATTATATATATAAATTTAAATAAAGCCGACAATATGACACATTGAAAGGGACTTCCTTTTCGCAAATGCATAATATCTATATTTTGAGAACTTTATTTTTGCGATTTTTCTAAATATTACGAATAAATAAACATATAATTAGAAAATAATTCTCTTCAAATAAATTATAATAGTTAGAAATCAAAGAAAGAGATCATTTTATGAATTTTATAGAAAATTATTAGATCGTTGTATGTGTTACCTTACGTTTTTGGGTTACATTAAACATTTTTAATGAGTATTATTGATGTGTGGCGTATTAGAATAAACATGAGTAAATGATGTAACGATACTACTCGTCACCAAATTACCATATTATGTAAAATTACATTATTACGAGAATTAATGATACTCATATCAGTATGCTTGAGAATATTTTTACGAATCTTCTTCTTTAAATTCGAATGATTTCCCGCGTTATTTTCATCCTTTCTTTAACAACTATTTATTTAATTATTAAACTTCTTTTTTAATGTCACGATTAACAAATTTGAACATAATTAATAAATTAAGTAGCTAAGAATGCATTATTAAACGAATTATTTATTAATTAACAACATTATGGAATTTAAAAGATAATTATTTTTCTTTGTGCATTCAAATTAAAAAAAATGTTATCTTAATTCTGATTGGCTCATAGAACTAATACGTCATCCAATGCATTTTCACAGAAATGCACTACAGTTTTTTTTTATTCGATATGCTAATTATTAATTATGCAAATTTTACATAAGAAATATTAACAGTTTTCATTTAAAATTAAAATAACTATGTACTACGGTAAATATTTAAAAAATAAGAAATATTCGCAGAAATGATACGATTCATGTTAGAATCATTCTACCAATCACAGTAAAGTATGAATAACATCAAATATCGTTTTCATAAACAAATACATTATAATTCCCTTTTGCTTTTTTAATTATATTTATCATAGTGATATTTCAACAGATATTATTTTTAGAATACATATATATATGTTTGTATTAAAATATATAAAAGAATATTATACAATTCATGTTATACAATAATTATTTTATAGGTTAAAAATACTGTTAGAAAAAGAGAGTCAGTACATTGATAGTATACATGATATTGTAAATATTTTATATTTGAAATAACCATCCAGTGCTATTTTATAATAAATAAATAGATGTTTAATAAAATGAATAAAGTTCTTAATATTTTTGCTAGACGATCAATATTACAAAGCAGTCGTTTGCTGTGTTCTAGTCATTATCAAATAAAACCTAATTATCATGTTAATAATGATATTTTGATGAACAATTCTATAAAAAATGGAATGAATTGTTCTATTATTAAAAGATTTAAGCACAAGAAAAAAAGTTCAACAAAGGTAATTAATTTACAAAACCGTTGTTTATTTTGTATAGATATATGTACACATATACATATATATAAATTGCATTAATCAACTTTAAAAAATGTTTCATTGCATTTGTTAGAGAGAACAAGTGGATTCAGATGAAGATGAAAATGAAGATGAAATGGATCTCGATTTGGATGAATCGCATGCTAAAAGTAAAATAGTGGATATAAAAGTTAATTCTTTACGCTTAGATGCAGTCATTAAGGCTGGTGTTGGTATGGCACGCAAGTAAGAAAGCTTATATTCTTAACGATAATAACGTATAATTAAAAGAAACAAAGAAATTTTAAAATTGATATTACGTTAAAATATAGAAAAGTTGAGGAAGCCTTTTATGAAAGTAAAATTCGCATTAATGGGAAAAAAGTATTGAAAATATCTACAGAGGTAATACTTGTTAATCTAAATAATATATCAAATACATATAAACTATGGTTAATAGTAAAAAAATAACATGTGTTTATATATATATATACATATTTTTATATCGCAGGTTAAACTAGACGATGAAATTGATGTTATTGTTAATCGACCTCTCGACAACTTGAATCAATTGATAGTGTCTCGTATTAAAATTTTATCTATAAGTGCTATATCTGGTGCTATTAGAATTAAAGTATGTAGAGATAAAAATTTATTAATAGATGAATATTCTCAGTTATAAAAAATGTATTAAAAAGAAAACTAAATTACACATTAGAATATGTAATAAGTTATTTAAATGTATCGTTCTCTTATTATACCTAAATAAAAAAAAGAATAAAAAGAAGAAGAAGAAGAAATATACATGTTAGAAAATATAAACGATTATGTTACTACTGTGATACCTCTTTTGTTAAATTTTGTTTTAATATTGTAATACACTGAAAAAGAAATAAAAATCAACATAGTTAATTGGTAGAAAAATATAACTTATTATACTAGATTAAATAATCAAATATCTAGATATTTATACTTACATATTGAATTCCAAGTATTCCTTTTGACGACAAATCATTCAAATTGTCGATAATATTTTGCACATTTGAGAAAGATTTGATACGGGTGAAAACAAATTGTTTATCGACAGTACTTAAATATGGTAAGAAAGCGACTGCTAAATGTGGTTGTTGAGTTAGAAAGCAATAATTTAAAATATCATTGAATTTTAGCTCATATGTAACAGGACACGAATACAAAAGACAGAATGCAGTTATGCAAGCATCTATTTGTTCCGAGGATGGTTTCATATCCATTTTACTGAATGGTTCTACTATAACAATTTGCCATGCCAATTTATATCCTTTACATGTTGTAATGATACTTGTTCTACTTATTCGTGGTAAAATTTCCGTCAATTCAATTACCTGAAGGAAAAACATTTAATGATATAATATTATAGATTATTGTAATATTAAATAGATATAATAATTAAATGCAATATCTTTTTTACCATAACTAATCTAATCATTTCCATTAAACATTTATCCCAAATAGCACAGTCATTTATATTGTAATCCATGCAAATGTCTGCAATTAAAGTCAAAGCTTGTCGAGAATGATATTGAGTGTTTAATAACATTTGTACAAGTTCGTGTTTAGAACTCGTTTTGAACGTGGTTATATCGTATCCTAATCCTAATGTTTCCAATTTGCTTACATATTTTAAAATTTTTGTATATTGTCTGTAAAATGATACGTAAAAGATCATGATACGTTTTTAAATATATCAAAATAAATATGAATGAATGTATTATCTATATGATTGAGTTATACCTAACAGTTGATATTTCTCGTTTTGTTAGGTTCTCTAAAGTCGTTGGATCTGTCATCGATTGCAAAATGTCCAATGCTCTGTATCGCATTTCAGTATTATAATCATTTTCAGGATTTTCACTAAAACCAATGTCTATTAGAAAATGTACCGATAAATCAACATTTCCGTGTTGAAGCATGTAACAAGCTCTGTAAAAAAATTAATAATTAATACATAATATTATTCTAATTGAAATTAAAATTAAATACGTTACCACCTGCATAAATTAGTTTCAGAATTCAAACTGAGGTTTGCTCGATTTAAAGTAAAAAGTACATCCGTAACACTCTGATCAAATCCATTTTGTTCAATAGCATCTGGTTGTAACCATTCTTGAAGTAATTGGAAACGCAGTTTGACTAAATTCAAATTAAAGAGATGACCTAAAGCATCAACGGCTGAATTGATATCAGGTCTAATATTTATTGCACTTTGGTATCTTAATGGTATACTATCATCCATATATAACGCATGAACTAACTCGTGTGGATACGAAATCAAAGAGATATAATTTTCTTTTCCCAAACCGTGAGATCGTAATATATGCTCAGCGGTGAATCTTTCATATTTAAATCGAATTTTCTGCAATAAAGAAAAAGAATTACAATTATCAATAATACTTTTACAAATATATTTATAATTTAGAGAAAGAAAAATAAAAAAGAAAGATATTTACTTCTAATAAACCTTCTTCGAAATTCGTTGATTGTTTAACCGCCAATTCGGCAAATTTAAAACAATGCTTTATCGCAGCTACTTGATCAGCACCTGTAATTTAAAAAATATTTTACATTATATATTAATAATATGATTAATTATATATATACCAGGAGGTGTGTAATTAACAACGTAATATAATGCAGCAGTCGCATAATATAACGCATCTGGTCCCATTCGTTCGATACACTTTATTACGTTTTGAAGGAAAATATTATTTTTAGGATAAATCGACCATTCCATAGTTTTTCTTCTGCTATTTATAGGTCCCCATTCTTGAATGACTGCTTCCTTTATGGCAACAGTACATAATATATGCGGTTCTAATTTGATGATAGGTACGATAGTCAACCATTTTTCATAAGACTTCAAATTTAATTCAGATGCTATAATAAAAAAAGAAACAAATAAAATTATACTAAACAATTAATAAGTTTATTATTTGAAATATAATTTAGTAAAGAGTTTTCTTACTTATTAGTTTCCAAATATCGATTTTGGGTAAAAAAGGAAGCCTATATTCTGAAATAGCAGGTAACGATTTATATTCCGGACTAAAACGCACCCATTCTTCCTGTTCTACTAACGTAGGTTGTCTAGAAAAATAAAATAAAATACAATTTTCAATACGTGTGTGTGTCTGTATGTTTATATTAATTTTTATAACTTTTATTACTTACCCGCATCTAGTATAATTTTTTAAAAAACAAAAATAATTTCTTGTTTCACTGCTTTCTATTTCCGCCAGGTCCAATAAAATAATAAATGCTTCGTAATGATAGAAATTAATCTGCGTTAGAAGAAAATAAATATAAGAGACACAGAACGGAGCGATATTAAATATTTAATCATTTTGTAATAGTAAAAACTTACTTCCGACAATATACTCTTAGCATATTGTTTGAATGTACTTTTCTCAATAATTTTGTTTACCACGGTAGTACACTTTGCTCTTAATTTATTTACCTCCTCTTCGGGAATTTGTAATTCTGTTGAATTGTTGTGTATATGAAAAAGATTCAGAATAAAATATTTCATTTAAAAAATTATTTTAAATATAGATATGTTGTAATATTTACCTCTTTCTCCATTGCAATAAGAAATTTTAAATGTTGGAGTCCAAGTATTTAATAATACTTTTAGATAAAGTTTCAAGCAATCGTCTATATCAAATCCAAAAGATTTACAAAAATCTTGAAGAATAGGAATCATGTTTTTATTATTGTTATTCATTAAACGTGTTAATATTTGTCTTTTCTTGTCGTTGTCGCTGCTAAAAATCTCTGTAAATAAATATAGATATTTATACATTTATATTTTATTTAATATTTATAAAAAACAAAAGAAATTATACAAACCTCTATATGCAATAGAATAAGCAGTCAATCTTTGTGCCCAATAATGTAACATTTTATACCATTTAACTGATTCCAATTGTGATTGATTTTGTTGTAAGCTAAAGTATTCGTAGGCTAATATCGAAGTAGTACTATGTTTTGCAAAATCCGTTAATCTGAAAAAATACAATTAATGTTTGTATTATTACTTTTAAAACTACTTTTTATACGATTATACTTACGACTTAGATGCTTCTTCATCGGATAACATAAAAAGACAGGCCAAACCAAGTTGTAAATCAAATTTAGGAGCATTTATAACTCTTTTCAATAAGTTTTGTATATTCTGCGATAACACAGATTTTAGTTTATTTAATATATTTTGTTCGATTTTTAATGAAAAACAAAAACTGAAGTATAATGTTTTAACTATATTGAATAATGCGTATTCCTTATGTATAGTAATAATGTTCCTCATTTTTATAAGTAAATCATTCAGCAATTCTTCTATCGTTTTCTGGATGTAGTAACATAAAGTTTCAAAATTTAAATTTATTAGAAATAATATAATATATATATATATAAATAATTATAATTGAAAGTACCTGCTCTTTAATCATATCTTCTTTAACTGTTTCTGTTTTGTTCGCTATACGAGATAATATAAAATTGTTAATATATTATACATAACGTATAAAAACATTTTGATACTTTAAATTATTACTCACACATAATTTTGAAGTTTGCATATTTTATAACAATAGACAATACATCTTTTATTACGGTAAAAAATAATGGTTCGAATGATATTACGAGATCATTATACATCGTGTGTAATTTCAATTGCGATTTTTGTATCTTTTCAGGATTTTCATTTACAGTACTTGTGTTATTTGTAGCTAAAGATTTCGAATATAAGTCTGCCAAATTATGATACTTAAGTATATATTCTATTTCACCTATAAAAACAAAAACAATTCAATTAAAAGCTAACGTGTTATTAAAAAAAAAAAAAAAACAATAAAATACAATGCTTTTTAGACACTTACATCCAGTGCAACAGTTTAATGCGCGTGCGCATAAACTTTTTATAATTTTTGCAGTTTCTACATTTACTTTTGTATTGTTTAAAGTTAATCTACATACATCCTTCACGTATTTACACTCGTTTGCTGTTATGTCAACGTTTGGTTTCTCAAATCTATAAAATAATAAAAAAAGGTATATTTATGTATAATAAATTATTGTGTTCCAAATAATATTATATAAACTTACCCAATTAAATGTTTTAATATGTCAAGATTTTGTGTACCTTCTAATAGTACAGAGATAACTTTCAGTCTCGGTAATTTCAAAATATCTCCAAGTTTAACAGCTTTTTTGTACGCAGTCATAGTAGATAAAGATTGCGCGTTTACTTCTAATTTAATAATATTAATACATGAGTGTCTTCATTTTCTGTGCGTGTATGTGAACTACTAAATTATTTTATAAAATAATTTTTTACCATGACTCAAATTGGCGATACAAGTCTGTAATATTTTATCCTTTCCAATATACAATTCACCAAGAGGAACAATAATATTGAACTCCTTTTTAATTCGATATAAATCTTTAACTGCGTTAATTCTTTTTGAAAAGCCTTGGTAATAGATTTGTTTAATTTTAGATTCCATTAACATTTCTTGTAATTTTGCATCGATCCAACTTAAACATTCGAAGTAATTTTCTATAGATTCAGGAACATCCTAAAAATAAATTTTATTAAAAATTAGCGAAGGAACACATGCTCCATGAATTAAATCACAGTATAAGGAGTTAACAATAATAATAATAATAATTCTTAGATATCGATACCTTTAAAGTAAAACTAGAAACGATATAATTAATGATTCTCTCACAGCAATAAAGGACAATATCATCTTCCAAATCGTTTAAAATTTGAAATGGTATATCCAAATTTCTGTAACACGATTAAATACTTTAATATCAAAAAAATATAAAACTGAATTAATCAATTAATTTTAATAATAATTTAACTCACTCACCCTCGAGTTAAATAATAATTAATACAAGACGATAATGCGTTTTTTCTTAATAACACATTATTCTTAGTCAATTCGTATAAATCGTTTATCATTTCTTTATGGTTTTGTTTGATAATATAAAATATTAATTTCTAAAACACACAAAAAATTGGAATTATAAAAATACTTGCAGTTTTGTATACTATAATAATTAATATTATATACTAACATCGTTAATACCAATGTTCGCATAACCATACTTCTTCAATATAAATTTTATTGGTACGTAATCTCGTTCAATTTTAATTTTTGTCGATAAAGGATGATCAAACTTTGTACTTATTTCTGCTAACTGTGATATAGTCGGACTCCATGGAATGGGTGCTTTTTTTAATATCTCTAATGTTATCTTAAGCCGATTCTGTAAAATATAATTTTATTTTAATTTTTTTTCATTATTAATTATAATTATTAATTAGTTTACCTGAATATCATGTACAAAAGGGATAACAACAGCGACTCTTCTTTCCCATTGAGCTTCTTCCCATGTCCACCAATCTTTTGAATTATATATAAGTTTCTATAACATTTAAATATTATGATTAAATATTTAAATATATTATTTTATATATATATAAAGAATATTACTTACTTGGATATACGAAGAAAATACTATATCATTTTCTAAAGAATGATTAAGCATATACTGTTTTAAAAATTTGTTTATGAATTCATGAATACCTTCGATTAGTATTTTATTTAATAACAAATGTATTACGTCAATCGGATCACCGATATAAGAATTGATAGGCACCTTTATCCTGTAAACAATATTTTAATACTATTTATTTAATTCTTTTGAAATTTTGTTATAACGATAACTTACCTATAATCAATTTTCAATAATTTTAAATCGTGTAGACTTTGAACGATATGAATAAATAATTTGAATGTTGAGCTTTCATTAATATTTTCCTTATAAAAATATAAAGGTGGATTTTTATCGAATTTTAACAAAGCTAAAAATTTAGTAGCAAAATCGATGCCTATTTGAGGCCATTGTTCGGATTGAAAATTTTCCAAAGATATTATTTTTTGACAACCCCATGTAATCATATCATCTATCGATGCAGGTAATAGCGATAATAGAGAAGGCATAAAATTTGATAGCCACGCCCATAAAAAGTTTAGAGAAATTTTATCTGGAATTAATTTAAGAATATTTCGTACGGTTTGAATCGATAAATTCTTTTCTATGTCTGGCAAATGTCTGGACCAAATTAAAGCTGCAGCTTCAAGTTCTCCCTATCAATAAATAAACATATTATTTTTCAAGTATTATAAAATATGAAAATAACTTTTAGCTTACCTTACTCAAACGAATTTTACATTCTTCAAACAAGTCAGCTCGCGAGAAGCGTAACCATTCGTTTAAAGTTTGATCCAAGGTATATTCGTTAGTTATTAAAGTTTCGTAAAGTATTTCAAAAGTTTCTAACTTATGAACAGCGGTATTTATAGATTTAATATTTAGCTGCTCATTTGGTATCATGTTCATATTATCCTACATACACACACACAAGTATAACATAATTAATATTAAAATTACAATAAATTATTTATTTTATAAAGATTTCTCAAAGATTACCTTGCTATTATCAACAATTCTTTGTCTCGCGTATAAAAGTAATTTTTTCATCTGCTTGTAATCTATCATAAGAGCATTCGTGCAACATGTAATAATAAATTGCAAGTTATTTATTTGATTTAATGTATTTATCAACATATCTAAATTAATCTGTTCCGATGTTCTTTTAGCCCAAGGATTAAGTTGTTCTACCAATAACATCGCTTTAGAAATATGAATACTTTCCAAAGTTAGATTGAACCTTTTCGCAAAACTCTCAGCCTCTTCGAATTGTCTTCTCTTTAATAATCTTTCCAAACAGAGGCTTGGCGCACTTTCTATTATACTTTTTATTCTAATCGTATCAATGTATTTGCCATTGATTATTTTTTCTATGAATAATATCGATCTGATAGATGAATTCAAAGTATTTACTAAAGCTGTAGTCGAAGGTACATTTATTATTTGAAACTTTTCTTCAAAATCTGAAATGTTATAATGCACGTTTAAATTATTCCAAGTCTGGAATGTTTCTTTTAAGCATAAAAAAGAAAAAAAAAACAAAAAATCATTTACCAGGGAAAGAAACCAAACGTAAAGTTAATGTATCCTTATTTTCATTTTCTAATAAAAGTAAAATTTCCGAATAATTGTCCCTTTCGTCAATAATTAACATAAAATCTGATACTTTTTCTTTGTAGATTTGTTTACCGATTAATGTTTTAGTACAAACTATCCTCATAAAGTTATCCATACATAAACATAACATTGCACTGGAATATATATAAAAAAAATGTAAAGAATATTAGAAAATAATTATAATAAATAGAAAATATAATCGACGTTTGCAGAAACTTAGTTAAGACTTACTTGAGCTTTTTAAGAATTTGAATTTTTTTATAACTAAATGACAAAGTAGTAAAATTGCAAGAATTTTCACTTGGCCAAGTAAAACATGTATCTTTTCCTATGAAAATAAAATTTGAAATATCTGATGCAACTGCTACCGCAGAAAATCTCTAAAAATTAAGAAAACATTAACATACTATTAGTCAATGCTCTATTACATCGATAAGATTTTTTTTTTATATTACCTCGTGTTTATCGGTTCCAGCAAAATCTATATCAACTTGTAAACTTTTTTCAAATGTTTTCTGCGACTCTATATTTTCGTAATCAATTACATTGTTGGTTAATTCTTTGGTAGGAGGGAAAGTAATTCTGAAATGTTTGAATTTATATGAGACAATTCAAAAACCATAAATATGAGTCTTATTCATAGTAAATCTTACAAGTCAAATGTAAGAAGCAAAACAAAGTATAGCAGGGAATACAACAAATAGCTTAGCATGTTAAATCATAGCACAAGGGGTTAAAGAGAAATTATAATCATTAGATCCTTCATTACAATACCTATGAATAACGCCTCTTCTATTAACGAGAATAATTTGCATTGAATCGTTACCATTTTCATCTAATAATATTTTCATAATATCCAAATGATTGTTCGTAATATGAAATGTATTTCTAAAAAAGAATAAGAAAAATAATTAAACCAATATCGCATGATGATTCTATGATTAAAGTGTAAACTAATATTTTATACGATAAGTGTTTTACTCACATAGAAAAGAGAATTCTAGTCTCTTCTATTAAGTATAAACAAAAAAGCATTCCATTTTCTAATAAGACGTATAAAAATTCTTCATTTTTTGATATACAACAAGATGTTATTAAAAAATCAAAAGCAATATTTAGTAATATGTTTTGACATGTTTCGTCTTCGAATATTGTAATAGATTTATCTACCACTATACACAATCGAGTATACTGAAGAAAAACTTGAATAGTTGGTTCATTTTGGACCTAATAAAAAAAAATAAAATTAATAATATTAGTTATTAAAGAATCTTTGTAAAAAAATTAATAAAAATGTTTTAAATTTCGTTTACCTCTCCATCTGGTTGAATGGATGCAAGTGTGACAGTTTCATAAATAGATGTTTTACTTTCTACAACTTGTCTTTTTCCAAAATTAATAGTCTCATCTTCTGTATCAAAACCTGACAAAACCTTATTCCACAAAGCCATTTTATAGCTGTTTTATAACTAAAACTATGAACACAACATTTTCATAATAATCATATAAAAATATTAACACTATAATATATATATATATATATATATATATATGTACCTTAAATGTAATATTTTATTATTTGATTATTTTTCTGTACAAATTTTTACACAAATTGCAGTTAAAAACTCAAATAATTCAAAAATGTTCACTCTGTAGACAAAACAAATTGAAATTTAGTATAGATGGCGTTGTTATTTTACTAATTACCAATGCACCAATCAGATGATTAGACTTGCAATCATTCATTAATTACTAATGTACCAATCAGATGATTAGAATTGCAGTCATTCATTAATGACCAATGCACCAATCAGGTGATTAAATTTCCAGTCGTTGATAATTATCAATGCACCAATCAAATGATAAGATTTGATTGTAGATGGCACAACTGTTCTATCCAATGTATTATCTGAATTGTCATCACAAAGAGACGTAACAAATCTGATAAGACCTTTTAAAAATAATTGTCATTTTTATTAGTAACTAATAATGTTGTAATAATTATTAAATTATTCAAATAACAATATTAGTAAGATAAAAAAATAATTATTGAAAAATACAAAAATTTAAGACCTAAAAAACTGTTTGAAAAAATTAACAAAAAGAAAGATTGATATAATGGTTTCAAATTGAGAAACAGTGAGTTTGAAAATTTATTAATTCAACTTTTAATGATATGTTAATAAACGGATTTCAAGTTTTTTTTTCTAATTAAAACATATAATCTTCAAATTTAGATGCAGTCAAATAACGTGAATAAATTACATGAAAAAAAAGTAATGAATCATTAATTATTAAATATTATACAGTGTAAAAAGAATAGAGCGAAGACTAAATAACAGTGAGGAGACATGTGCAGATGTTACGCAGTACATTTAGGTGGATGACAGGTTCTTCAAATATGGATTCCAATAAAGATAATGACAGTCTCACTATTAGTGAGATTAAAGATGAATCTGTAGGTTCCGATTCTATAGAGGTCAATAAATATTTTCATTAATCTTATATTTATTATTATTTTTTCTAATTTATATTTGTTATATTACGTATATTTTATTAGGTGGATAATTCAAAAACAGTTTTATTAAAAATAGCAACGTTATATGCAGAACGTCTTATGAATGATATCTGTTTGGTCGTTGATGGAGTAGAATACCCAGCACATCGTCTTATTCTTTGTGCTTCTAGTGATGTTTTCCAAGTAAATATATCATTTATTTTTATCAACCCCTTGAACTATAAAAACGCATGAATTTTATGATATGTTTTATGACTCGAACACAAATTCTATTCATGACAAATTGTATAAACCAAATGTAAAAAACGAGAAATGATAGCACCAATTATATCACACAGCTTTATGCATTAAATCTTAGTACAAGGAGTAAATTATAATTTACAATACAATGGCATTAATCAGTTTGTTTAAATTGTAGGTAATGTTAATGAGCCCGCAATGGAGCGAATCTCAAGAAAGTAGAGTAACATTGCAAGAAACTCCTCAGTGTGCACCTATATTTAGTGAATTTTTACGATACTTATATACCGGTCAGATAAGAATTAATCATGGAGTAGTTCTCCCAATCTTATCGTTAGCAGATAAGTATAATGTTAAAGATTTAATATCGTTGTGCCTTGACTATATGCAAGATCATATCGCTTTGGCTGCAATACATGGCACATTGGTATCATGGTTACAATATACTTCTAATTGTGGTCATCAGGATATTACGCAGTCATGCCAAAATTTTATTAAATGGAATTTAGAATTAGTCGCCAAAACGTCAGACTTTGGGAACTTTGATCTTGATATTTTAGTGTCGATGTTACATCAAAGTAGTTTAGTTATAAAGGATGAGATGACACTTTATAAGTGCCTGGAATCATGGTTAGTTCATCAGGCTAACAGATTAAAAAATCAATTGTCGCCGGATGATTTAGAAGCGACGTTGAAACAGTTGGTAGTTGCTGTTATGTCCCTAGTTAGATTTCCTATGATGTCACCTAGACAATTGGCGGAATTACTATTATCACCTTTAACTAAAAAGTACAAAGAATTTTTTGTTGAACGTATGTCCATAGGAATGTCTTTTCATTCTGGACAAATAGATAGAGTTAAAGAAGTTTGTTTGAATGAAGAAGATGGTTCTCTGTTATTCGAACCGAGACTTTACACCATCGACACTTGTAGTTCTTTGCTTACGATAGAAAATTTTCACGAATTACCTTCTTATCATACAAGGACGCTTGTCTTTTCCAGTCATTCCTGTCTGGCAGAATATGCTGGTGACAAGGCATGCGAATGGGTTGTTGATATTTATCCCAAAGGTGTTTGGTTCAAAAAGTTTTTCCTTATTGTTTGGCAAGGTACCGTCGAAATGCCAGAACACGTCAAACGTTCTGTTAGATTGTCTTTAACTTGTAAGGAACCACCAGTCAATGACGATACCGATATGAGAGTAAAGATAGGTGTTCTGATATATGGACTCCAAGATGGAGTTGAACATATTGCAAGAGTGACTGAAATTATACATAGATTTAGTACAAAAGAACGTGTTCTCAATCTAGACGATTTATTACCATTTGAAGAACTTAATCCTCGACTACGTACTATAACTGATAACGCAGTATCACCATTTCTAGTTGGGCCCAACAAAGACATACTTAAATTACACATAGTCATTTCTCCAGCTAATTAATGTGTACGAATATTAATATTCTATTGTATTAGGAATATGCTTGAGAAAACCATCAAAGGAAAAATAATATTTTCCCTTTCTCTCTCTCCTTATCTAAGTAAATATGTGTTCTTTGATATCATATAATTTCTTTTTCTTTATAAATTTAACGATTTTTTCATTCATGTTATTGATTATTAAATAATGGGTGACCAATTAATTTAGGACGTATTAAAAGTGAGATATTAAACGTATGATTTGTTATATTTTATAAATTATTGTAAGAGATCTTTTTTGTTTGTTTTATTTGTTAATTATATAACATAGGAAATACATTTTTTTTAAATATATTTTTAATAAGAAAAAATAAATACTTAAATTAATATAATATATATAATTTTTACATGTATATATATTACATGTATACATATGTAATTTATATATATATAATATATATATTAGTATTATTTAAGTTTCTTGTTTCAAAATATGATTTTCTATGAGATTATAATATCAGAAAAAGCAAACAAATAAGATAAAGAGAAGAAATAACTGCACAATTAAGAACTAAGTTTATTATGTGATTAAATCTGAAATTAATCGAGTATCAAAATTTTAAAATTAGAAATGAAAATATTGTCGATGTACATAATTGTGTCAAAATAAATAAGAAAATAATTTTTAGATCATTCTCGGAAGACAAATGCGATGGGGTATTTTAAAGCTTTACGAGAAGTAGTATATAAGAAATTAAATCCCTGACTGTTATGTAATGTTGGAAATTATATAATTAACTTCCTAACTGGTATTCCATATTCTTCATTCCCATTTTGCATGATAAGATTTTTCTCATTGAATTTATGTATAGATATAGATGTATTTAATGAACATTTGAACGTAAGACGAAAAGAAAGATTAATGTAATTGGAAATTTGGAATTTTTTTACTGTAATTATTACACACCAATAAGTTTGCGATTAATATTTTAAACGAATTACCTATGTAGAAAACTGCCTAAAAGAAAATAAATCACGTATATTAAATAAATTTTTAAAGGTGTTACGATTATGTTAATTATATTAAAGATGTAGTCATGTTAATTCTTTTGAAGAAGCAAACGTTCTAAACGAGACCCTTTACAATCAATTTCTACCTTGGTACATTTCTAACAATATTTAATGTTATATTTGTTATAGAATTTTAAATAATTATATTTTATATTTAATGTATAAACATGTGTGTGCCTTCAGAAATGCATTGAAACATATATTTTAAAAGACAATAATTCAAGTTGCTCAAATAGAAGAAAATCAAAAAGGTTTGATGTTGAATCGAACGATGATCACGTAATATAAAGTACTACCGACGTAGAGTAAAATAGATTAGAAATCTGCTATTATCCACGGTCGGTTTTGTATTAATAGATAACTGCGATTTCCGACGGTCGATATTGTCAAAGTAAAAACTACTTTTACCGATGGCAAATAAGTTATAGGTAGATTTCTACTATTTCCGATATGGTCCTTAGCCGGCCTTTTACTAAAGTGCTAAAGATTTGAAATATGCAATTAATGGGCAATCAAGAGTACTTATTCATTTTTTCTGCTGTTCAGGTTCTATGCTTACTTTTTTGCGGTCATTAGAGTGGCTTTTGCAAATATTTTTTCCAGGTCGATGCGCCACTATAGTGGCTCACTCCAGTAGCTTACTTGTTTGAATTAAATAATCGTCTTCATAGTCATTCATATTTAAGAGAAATGTTAAAGTTTTAGTATGTATAATATTTTTTTAAGAAAAATTATAATATATAATTATTTTATTATTTACATAATTTTATTATTTAAGCAAATATTTAATTATTAGGATTATAATTCTTAACTATTTTTTTTAAACGCAGTGCATACACGACCAATAAACAACACGCATAAACGCATTACGATTAGAACATATCTCATACGTGATTAGTCGAGAAGAACGAACTTTGACTTTTATTGGTATTTTATGTTGCATTTCGATTGGTTGATCATTTATATCTCGACTAATGATCGCGTTGCAAAAAAATGGCGTACTAGTCATAATGAAATATTCTTCCTGTAGTTTTCCCATCACATAAGTAAATAATTCTAGTCCTCCTACACCAAGGAGTTGATCTCCTCTCGGTTCGGGTGATTAGTTCGTTTGTTCCACGTATAAAAAAATAGTTGACTCAATATTAACACTTTAAATGATTAAATAATAGAAGAAAATTTAATTATTAATCGTGGATGAATTTAAGGAAAGTGTCAAAAAAAACGTTACGTTCAATAATAATGTTTATACATGTATTCTTGATACCTTTTAACGCTCCAATATAACGTTCAGAATATATCTACCTATTATAACAACTTGACACGAGATAATATGATCTACACTGTGAATATATATTAGAAAAAGTGAGGAAGTGATAATTAAAATAAATAACTACAAGAACAAGAAGTGGTAAAGGTGTAGGAAAAATATTCGGGAAATTTGACGCAACGAGAACGAGAAAGAGAGAGAGAGAGAGATAGAGAGTGAGTGGGGGTAGGGTATTGTATGTGTCTCTCTCTTTTACAAGAGCATTGAAATATATTTCATATTTAAAAACAAAAAAGAAAATTTAAATAAAATAAGAAACGTAACATCGAGGACTGAACATATTTTGGGTGACCGTGGACCAAAAAAAGCTAACTGACAAGAAATCGTTATTCGCACACACTTCGGATCTAATCGCATTGAATAGGACGAAAACGTTATTCGATTTTTTCATTGCGCACTACGGTTGAGTCCGGTTTCTCCGGTTTTGTGTGCAGCAGCAACAGCAGCAKCAGCAGCTTACGTTGTTTATGTCATCGCGACGCCTATGGCGACGAAGTGTTTTGTTTTTCCCGATCGATGACGGAATATTTCCCAAATTACATCTTATGATTTAGATTTTTGCGACACTATTTTTGTAGCTCTACTATATACCATATTTAAGAAGAACAAGAAGAAAGAATAAAATAATCTTAGAAGAAGGATAAACATTGATGTTTAACGATTTTATTAAAATCCTAGTAAACTTGTTAACAAGAGGATTCTACATAATTAAGTAGAAACAAAAAAAGAAGAAGAAGAAAGACGTAAATTATAAACTTGCTTTTATTATATATAGTAATAAATAATAATAACATTAAATCATTAGAGCAAACGAGCGAGAAGATTAACGAAAGAACAATAAGTAATATTAATAATAATAATAATAATAATAATAATAGTAATAGTTTGACTAAGCGCAGGATGGCATCATCAACGATAGCTGTTCCTTCGGGAACAGCATCAGTATCGACAACTGTTGTCGGTATTGCTGGAAACGAAGAACTTGATGGCGGGGATTTGTTAAACGAAGTTAGGAACATTAACAATGTTACTGGTTACAACAATAGTAGTAGTTCAGGTGATGCATTAGAAGAGATGACTTGTAACAATGGTAAAATAGAAGATCAACAATGCACATTGTGTACGAGCAAATTGTGCTCGCCTCGCGTATTATCCTGTCTTCACGTATTCTGCGAAGGTTGCTTAGATAAACTACTCATAAATGGAGCTGGAGATTCCAAAGTGGAATCAGTATTAAAATGTCCCCTGTGTTATCAAGAAACTTCCGTCAGTTCCAAAGGCGCTGCATCTCTAACTTGTGATTATGTATTAACTAATATACTCGACATGTTTGCCATTGAAAATATGGCCGTCTTATGTACCTCTTGCAAGGCTAAAGAAAACGCTGTCGCGCGTTGCTCAGATTGTGCCAATTTTCTCTGTCCTAATTGTAACACGGCACATCAGTTTATGCGCTGCTTTGAAAGTCACAAAGTCATCGCCTTTGAGGATTTGAAGAAATCTAAGGAAACTATTCCTATACATAAACCTATTTTTTGTGAATATCATCCAACCGAAAATATGAAATTCTATTGCTACACGTGTCAGGTAAGTTTAAAGTTTTTCTTTTTTTACAATGAAAATTGTTCTTCTATCAACTTGATATTTTGATTAGGAACCAATCTGTAATGAATGTCTTCTTATCGAGCACAAAGCACCGGATCATCAATACGAGAGATTAGCTGATGCTGAACCACGCGAAAAGGAACAATTATTGAATTTAATGTCCGAAAGTAAAGCCAAAATAAAGGACTGCGATCAAGTTACGACGCAGTTAGAAAATGCACTTAGTGAATTGCAAATACAACGTGATCAAGCTAAGGATTTAATAATGGAAACTTTCCAAAGTTATAAGGCTATTTTAGAGAAATATCGAGATAATGCTTTGGAAGAACTTGAAAAATTACACTCAGAAAGAGAGCTCGAAATAATGGATAGTTTTCATAAGTAAGTTTTAATCGTATTTATTCGAATTAGATCATTAACCCTTTGTACTTTAATGCATGAGACTTGTGATATATTTTACAATTTAAACTTGAGAAACACGAGCCCTACTCACGGAAAATTTTACAATTAAATCATAGTGTGAGGAATTAATATAGTGTTTGAATGTTATGCATATTTTTAAATATTTATTCTTTTTTATTAGTGTCGCGAAAGTTGCTGAAAAAATAGACGACGCCTGCCGTTTTACATCCAGGCTTTTAGAACATGGAGATACTGTGGAAATATTAGCTCTTCGTCGTATCGTAGGAACACAACTATTAAATTTAATTAAAAATACCCCAAGTCCTCACATTACATTTTGTATAGAGTTCCAGACAGATTATAGTCATTTTGAAAAAGCTATTAAGGTATTTGAAAAGTTATTCTACATATTTTCTATTTTTATTATACACTGCAAAGGTAATAATCTATTTTGTTTATTTATTTCTATTCAGGAGGCGTTTGGTAAATTTCATACAGAAAGTACACCGATAACAAAAATTCTTCCAGAAATAAAACCAACCATACCAGGTGTTTCCTCTAATCAGCAAGTCGTTCACACTTCAATAAGTTGTCCTAGTACAATCAGTACGAGTTCCCCCATTTCAATTCCTGCCTCGATGCAATCCTCATTCGAAGGTGAACCTTCATTTGTTATTCCACCTACATCTAGTCCTCAAAATATTCCACCTCCGCCACCACCTGTTTCTCTTCCACCAGGTCCCATTCATGGTTTGACCAGTATTCAAGAATATAATTTACAACAACTAGTTAGTTTAGCGGAAAAAGAAATTGTTAACGACACTCGTGTTATCGGACCTAGCTCTAATTCGAGTCCTACTCCTTCCTTTACGCTAGTCGATTTATTTACCGGCGATTTAAGCTCTACCAATCATGCCATCAACAATTTGCAAGCTCTTGCTAAATTAGGAAATACTCTTGGCAGTCAAGGTGAGAAAACAATTACGGTATTTCTCTTTTATTTATTATGAAATCAATCATTTGCTTATACATATTACATTTAAATTTGTCTATGTAGATTTAGGAAGTGCAACAATTAATGGTAGTGGAGGTCTAGTACTTGGGCGTGGACCTTCCCCTGGTATTGTTGATGCACCTAACTTGAACACTTTAACTGCCAACAGTCTTATGAATGGTGGTTTCCAATCGCTTTCATCATCCACTTCTCCTGTACTCTCACAGGGTGCTGGTAATTTAAATTCATTTAAATTTACTTTCATTTATATTTGTTAGAGAAAAGTTATTATTTAGATATTTTTGTTTAATTTTAGATGAACTTATCAATGATACGATACATAATATACCTGTAGTAGTAGGTAATCCGGTTGCCAATGTAACTAGTGCAGGAAGTGGAAACTATACGCATCCTCGTACTAACAATGCTAAATTAACACCAATGCAAATTCGAAGTAAATTTGGTCAGTTGGGTCCCAGTAAAGGACAATTTAATTCACCTCATGGATTTTGCCTGGGTACCGACGAAGATATTATTGTCGCTGATACTAATAATCACAGAATACAGGTACGTTAGAAAATCATTGAGTTAAATATAATATAAAGAAATATGTAAGATATTACTCATCATTGCATATACATTTTCAAATGATAGGTTTTTGAGAAGACTGGTACGTTCAAATTTCAATTTGGTGTACCTGGTAAAGAAGAGGGTCAATTGTGGTATCCAAGAAAAGTAGCGGTTATGCGTAATAGCGGAAAATTTGTAGTATGCGATCGTGGAAATGAACGATCTAGGATGCAGATATTTACTAGAAACGGTCATTTTATTAAAAAAATAGCCATTCGTTACATCGACATTGTAGCTGGTTTAGCTGTTACAAGCCAAGGTCAGATTGTAGCAGTTGACAGTGTGTCACCTACTGTATTTGTCATCAACGATAATGGTGCCCTTCTTAGGTGGTTTGACTGCAGTGATTATATGAGAGAACCAAGTGATATTGCTATCAGTGGTAAATTAATTATTATTAACATTTCGTATATTACATTAAAATTAAATACTGTATATATATATATATTTATATATTAATATTTAATTTATAATTTATCTATACAGGAAAAGAATATTTTGTTTGTGATTTTAAAGGACATTGCGTTGTAGTATTTAATGAAGAAGGAAAATTTTTGCGTCGTATTGGCTGTGAGAATATAACTAACTTTCCAAATGGAATTGATATTAGCGATGCCGGAGATGTTCTGATTGGAGATTCGCATGGTAATCGATTCCATGTGGCTGTCTTTTCGAGGGATGGTTCATTAATTTCTGAATTTGAGTGTCCATACGTTAAGGTAAGATAAATATGTATAGATATAGGTAGATATTTTATTTTATGTATATATATATATATATATATATATATATATATATATATATGCTATTGGTTTGTGATAATCTATCTTAAGACGAGAATTTGTTAATATTTTGTTGAATTTTTGTTAATGTAATTGTATGTTGCAGGTATCTCGATGTTGTGGCCTGAAAATAACTTCAGAAGGATACATAGTAACGCTGGCTAAAAACAATCATCATGTCCTCGTGCTGAACACTCTTTACATAGTATGAAGTGAGAAAAAAATAATAATAATAATAATAACAATATCACTAATTTTCTTCAACATCGGAGCTTCTATTTGGAACTGCTCTATTTTCAACGAAGGATAAGGATTTAAAAAAAAGAAGGCATGCCCAAGACACACTAAACTACTTAATTATTGGGCCTATCAAAGCAATAGAAACAAGTGCAGCAGCATGCAGCTTTAATAGTTGTAAAAAGTATAATGCGTCCCTCTTCTATGAAAGTACCAACATTGAAAGGAGAAAAAAAAGGTAAATGTATATTTCCGACCAATCAATATCATAATAGTAATACGTAGCGAAGTTGCATTTGGTAAACTGCCAGAGTATAAAAATTAAACATAATTAAGCAAACGTAAAGAAGAAAAAAAAACATAATAATAATTAAAGAAACAAAAAAAAATAAGAAATACGTTAAAGGAAAAGTAAGGAAACGAAAGCAAAAGAAAAGGAAAAAAAAGATATTAAAAAAAAAAAAAGAAAAAATCTACAAAAAATAATAATAATAATAATAAATAAATAAATAACGATGCAGTGTGTGTTGCGCTGATGACCCGAAGTCAATCAATTGAAGTTGCTTCTTTAGTAGAGGAAAGCAATTTTAACATAATGGCCTTTCGTCAAAATAGGTCCGTGGTACCATAGTTTTTGACACGTCAGTATTTTAAGTATGTTTACAAATCAAATTCTAGTCTCCTACTAATTGAGCACTATATCACGGTTTAAGATTTGTGCTTAAAATAAGGCGCTACTCTCTTCTTGGTCTTGGGTTTTTTTTTGTGAATTATTCGATGGAAAAACTTCTTTGTCTTCTTTATTATTATTTAAATCGACTTAGTAGTATCTCAAGGAATGTATATATATTATAACGAATATAAAAGAGAGATATGATATAATATATATATATATAATTATTATTATTATTATTATTATTTTTATTATTATTATTATTATTA